>NC_056741.1:1267038034-1267165534 GCF_019279795.1 Protopterus annectens | reverse complement strand
AGTGCTGGTCTGCCGACTCCTGAAATTTTCATTTTTGAGTTTCAGATCTGAAGCCTTCAACTAAAAAGCTAAGTACCCCATTGTGGAAACTTTTTTTGCTCCTTACCAATGTCAGTAAAAGTTAATAATTGCATTACTTGTGGGAAGCAAATAACTCATAAGGATTTTCATTTGTACTGTATTCCTTGTCTAGGCCCTGAAAGCCATCACACGTTGGTACATTTTTGCTTCTAAATATTTTGGCTCATGCTTTAATTATCCAGAAATGTCGTCAGTTAGCAATCCGACTACCGGAATTCCTAAAAAATGCAAAGAAAAAGACAGACACAGGCCATTGAGGTCCAAAACTGCCGACGACGCTTCTCCTAAGCCAGTCACCAGTTCACCAGTAGTCAGTGAGGCGCTTTTGCAGCCCCTGATACCCACTACTTCTGATTCGCAGGCCTCTACTGAGACCCATTCGGAGTCCAGTATGCCGCGAGATGCTTCAATTATGGAACCCACGGATGTCACTACCCTGGATGGGTCCAGAGCCACTGTGCAGGCACCGACTTCTGTGGGTGTTTTCAGGCCTACAGATTTGTATATTAGACCAACGCCATCTTCAAAACTAAGGCCAAAATCTCGATCTATGCCTAAAATAACGACGCCTGGGCCACATGTGCAGGCTCCTATGCCTAAAAAAGAAATTATCAAAATGGCTGAAAATGTAATTACTCTGATCAGGGGTAGCCACCCCCCCCCCCCCTTCTAAGAGGCCTAGGCAAGACATTGACTATGAATCTTCTGAACAGGATTCTATTTCTTCTGACTCTTCTAATGAACAGGAATTGTCTATACCTACTTATGAGGACTCTGATGCAGAAGATTCCATTCCTTCTGTTTCTACACCAGAGGACTTTTTCCTTTGGGGAAACTTTACATACCTTAAGGGAGCATTTCCACTGGGAAAGTCAGGATTTTCCTGAATCTAAAAGGAGACTTAGGGATTTTCTTCTTCTTCGTCAGCATAAGCCTTTGGCTATACCTCCTGTTCTAGACATTGTTGATGATGTTTTTTCAGAATCTAGTATGGCTCCTGAGTCTCTGTCTCTGGCTCCTTGTAAGCCAGACAGATACTACAGTGTTCCTGACTCCCACAAATTCCTTTTCAAAAATTATGTTGCAGATCCTGAAACCATTTCTCAGGGTCCCAAGGGCATTAAGGCTTCTACTGCTAAAAATCCTACCCCTTCTGATAGAGATTCCAGGGCACTGGATAGATGGGGTAAGAAGGTTTACACTTCTGCAACCCTGGAAATCAAAGCTTTAAACTGTCAATTTCATATGCTAAAATATCAGCAGTATATCATGGGACTGCTTAAACAGAAAATTATGTTGATTTCTGACTGTGTGGAAAATAAAGATTTACAGGATTTATTGCATTCAGCTGAACAAGTTGGAAAACATACTTTGCAATGTGGTTTTGATTCTTTGGAGGCCTCTTGCAGGGCTGCTGTAACTGGGTCTGTCCTAAGAAGGTATGCTTGGCTCAAAGAGCAAAATCTTCCTGATCATGTTAAAGCAAAATTGTTAGATGCTCCTTTACAACAGGACCGTCTCTTTGGTAATAAGGCTGAAGAAGTTCTAAAAAAGATGGAAGATAAAGCTAAATCTATGCAAACTGTGAAAGATTTCTTACAAGTACAACCTCCAAGATTTAGTAGACACTGGCCTTCTAAGAACTGGTCCTTTCCAGTTCCTTCAAGAGCCACTCAAGTCAAACCCAGACATTCCAAAGGCACCAGGTTTCAGTCCCAAGGGACTTTCAGAACAAAACAATGGGGTGCCACCTCTTCCAAATCTGGAAACAACAAGACACCTCCCTATGGTAAGCAGTCTCAATGACTTCCCTTTACAATTACCAAGCACTTACCTTTTAGCCACCCCTTTGGGGGGAAAACTGGCTCTTCATGCAAAAAACTGGCAACTTATAACCCAGGACAAATGGGTTTTAAACATAGTATCCCAGGGATACAGATTTCATTTCCACACATTGCCAATTCCAAATGGATGGCCAGACCTGCCCCCAAATCAGTGGGCAAAGGCCCAGAAACAAGTACTTTCCCTCATGAGCATGGGGGCTATTCATCTAGTACCAGAAGAGGAAAAGGGACAAGGTTTCTATTCAGGACTTTTCCTGGTACCCAGAAAAGACAAATCTTGGCATCCAATCCTGCACTTATCTACACTAAACACCTTTCTGAACATACCAAAATTCAAGATGCTGACTCTTCACCAATTACTTCCTATGCTAGGCAAAGATGCCTGGTTGGCAACTCTAGATTTAAAAGAGGCTTAACTGCATATCCCAATCAGGGAATCTTGCAGAAGCTACCTCCACTTCAAAGCAGGCTTCTTGCATTACCAGTTCTCTGCACTGCCCTTTGGCGTATCTACTGCGCCCAGGGTCTTCACAAAGTGCCTGGGTCCAGTAATTGCATTTTGCAGGCAAAGAAATATTCAACTATATCCATACCTGGACGATTGTCTAATTCAACCAGAAAACAAGGACACTCTTCTAAACCATTTGGCGTTTGTAAAAAGGGTTCTAACTTGTCTAGGGTACACTATAAACGAAAAGAAATCACAACTGGTACCCTCTCAAAAAATGACATTCCTGGGTGCAAGCTTGAATACAACTGCCCAGATGGCTTTCCTTATGCCAGAGAAGCAAATTCATTTGGTGACTTCAAAAAGGTGATCACAAAAACCCTGCTTTCTGCAAGGCAAATACTGCAAGCCTTGGGGTTCATGGCCTCCTGCATTCTTCTAATTCCATATGCAAGACTGCAAATAAGGAAACTTCAGTGGTACTTAAAAAGTCTATGGAGTCAGCATTGTCACAGCCTGGAAATAATGATTCCTATCATACCTTGCCTGCAACTAGAGTTCCTGTGGTGGGCAGAGGCCTGCCACCAAAACAAGGGACTGCCATTCACACCACCCCCTGCTGCCCAAACCCTAACAACAGACACATCAGACTATGCTTGGGGGGGCACATCTGGGAGGGAAGTGCATTCAGGGCAAATGGAGCCCAAATCAAATGCACCTTCATATCAATCAAAAAGAAATGCTAGCTGTACAGAATGCTCTGACAGCCTTCAAGGACTACCTTCATCCAGGACAATTAATGATAAAGACAGACAACACCACGGTTATGTGGTACATAAACAAGCAGGGGGGTACACACTCCTGCCCCCTTTGCAGACTAGCCATGGCATTGTGGAACATGGCTTTAACCTGTTAAGTACAACTACAAGCTCAATTCCTGCCATGAAAGCTGAATACTCTGGCAGGCGAACTAAGCAGAAATCTCATGGACCCACACGAATGGAAACTGGAACCATGGATTTTCAACATGTTGACACACAAATGGGGAGCCCAGACATAGATCTTTTTGCCTCACCCCAGAACTATCAGTTGGACAAATTTTGCACAAGAACTCATCACAAAAAAAGCCTGGGAAGTGGATGCTCTATTCTTCAGCTGGAAAAACCTATCAATCTGTGCCTTTCCCCCTCTGCCTCTGCTCTCCAAAGTTCTACTAAAAGTCAAACAGGACAAACTAAAAATGATTTTGATTGCTCCAGACTGGCCTCGCCAACACTGGTACCCACTCCTGCGCAATGTGTCGCACCTTCCACTGTGTCACCTGCCTCAGGCACCTTGCTTACTGTCTCAGCAGAACAACCAAATTCTGCACAGTCAGCTCCAAACTTTGAATCTTGCAGCGTGGCTAATCACCTAAATTCACCATTAGCATCCTTCAGCAAACCTGTGATGGATGTCATTTTGGAGGTGAGAAGGCCTAGTACTAGAAAATCTTATGCTGTCAAATGGAAAAGATTCTGTGCCTGGAATCAATCTCAAGGGATAAGCACAGCAGTACCCAACATTCCTCAGATTTTGCAATACGTAACTGAGATGCTTCACAAGGGCCTGTCACTTTCTTCCATAAAAATCCATGCCTCAGCCATGCATTACAACACAGACCCTCCCCTCTTCTCTCATCCTCTGCTAAAGCAGTATCTCAGAGGGGCAAAAAACCTAAGACCACCCAGGAGAGCTCCAACCCCTGCCTGGGACCTCAATTTTTTATTGGAGAAGCTCACTCGCCCTCCTTTCGAGCCAACTGCTACTGCAGACTTAAAATTTCTCTCCTGGAAAACAGCTTTCCTTTTAGCAGTCACTTCAGCTAGAAGGATTTCCGAATTACAGGCTCTTATGGCAGTGGAGCCTTTCATCATTTTTCATGCGGACAGGGTATCTCTCAGGACCAATCCATCCTTCATGCCTAAGGTGGTATCCAGTGTGGCTCTTAATCAGACCATTCATTTGCCAACTTTCTTTCCCAATCCACAGAACAAGGGGGATTCTGCATTCATTGGATGTACACAGACAACTTAGATTTTACTTAAACAGGACAAAATCTCAAAGAAAATCTGAACAACTACTGGTGACATTTGCTGCAGGGGCAGAGGGAAAGGCTATTTCAAAGCAAACCATTTCCAAATGGATAAGCCATTGTATTCATTTCTGCTATATGCACCATGGAAAAACTATCCCCCAGGAGATCAGATCCCATTCCACCAGGGCTGCATCTACTTCAACAGCTTTTCTCTGAGGTGTTCCTACCAGGGACATTCTAGAAGCTGCTACCTGGAGCTCAGTTCATACGTTCACCAAACATTACCATTTACCACTTTTCTTTAAATCCAGAACTGGCTTTGCCACTGCTGTCCTGCAGGGCCTTACAGCTGGTCCTAATGCTGTATAATTCCCTCCACCCAACCATAGTTTTGGGAATCTACCCAAATGTAATGACTGCAACAGTGAAACATGAAGAACATAGTACAGTTGTGTACGCTTACCATAAATGTAGATGTTAGAGTGTATTCACTGTTACAGTCCTGGTTACCCTCCTTCCAGCCCCCTATTTTTCTCTAGCTATACCTCTACTTTCTTTCACTATGCTTAAAAGCCCTTTTGGTGCATTTGCTTTTGGGATTGGAGGTATATTTTTTGTGTTTTTAATTTTATTTGCTCCCCATTTGGGGAGCACCTGACATCTGGGGCAAGAAAAACTGATATAATGGCGTCAGCTGCATGTTTTATACCCTTGATGACCTGACGTCATGGAAGAAGGGACAGCAACCAATGCAGGACCCAAGACTTTGTTAATCAGGCCAACTGAGGACAACCTGCCAGCAGATTACCCAAATGTAATGACTGCAACAGTGAATACACTCGAACATCTACATTTTGGTAAGTGTACACAACTGTACTTTTCTGAGATAGCTAAAATGTCAGCGGGTGTAGTGAGAGATTAATTCAAGAAATTCAATCTTTTTTTTTGCATATACTTCATAGATTAATGATAACTAAATGAAGTTTCTTTGCAGGGAGCTTTGCTCTGGGATAGATGGGAGTCAATATGGGTAGTAGTTATCTTTGGAAAGTAAGGGTAGGGTAGTGGGTCATGGGTTAGAATGAACATTTCCATACAGTATTATTGTTGAGAAGCATTGAATTAATATTGATGTGATTTTGTAAATGTTTTCAGTTTCAATTTTATTTTGGGATGGGTTGGTGACCATTGTAGCAGCCTGTATTTGTGTTGGAGGATGGTGGTGGTACTAAATAAGTTTGGTGTGATTTTAGTGGGAGGGTAACATAAGGTAAGCTTTCTGGATGGGCTAAGTGTTGATGGGCAGTAAATGGATGTCAGATTATGCTATATATTGTTTATAGCACAGTATGAGAACTCTTCTGGTAAGCATGCTTAGAAAGAACGTATTTATGCATTTTGTAGATTGTGGCGTATTTGAGGATCTGGGATACCGTTATTGTGTATCTATTATGGTAGACAAAAGTAGCTATGAATAATTTATGTGGTTTATGTTATTAGCACATGTGCAGTGAAAATATCTGGGCAGCAGTGACAAAAGTAACCTTGCAGTGAGTCGTGATTTAAGGAATATAAATACGGTAAATATAGTATGTGTTGTTTCTGGTTAGTAAGAGTACAGGATGCATGTATGTATGTATGAGGAATAGAGTCCAGGTGGGACAGGCTTTAGGCTTTACTGATACTATGGGAGTGAAGCTGAGTTGAAGAAGTAGAGTGAGAGAGTACTCCTCAAGTTTAGTATGAGAAATTTGTGGTATTGGTTGATTGAGAGAATTAAAGTGTAAATGTCAGTGAAGGTGGGAAGGGCTGAAGATGGAGCTGTTAGGGTTGCCAGTGGTTGTGAGTAGGTTGATACTAGTGGATAGGAGTCCCTCTGATTAGGTAGTCTAATAAGCAGAGGGAATTTAAGAGCAGAGAAGATAGTGGTTTACAGGATATGAATTAATATTGGCTATATGAGGCAAACTGGTTAGGTAGGAAGGTAGTGGTGATTAGTCTGAAGCTGTAATGGGAGAGTTAGGATTGTATATGGGAAGTGATGATTGGTATGTGGAGATAGTAGGTTGAGTTGTGGCTAGAATAAAGGTAGTGTAAGAGGGAAATGGGTGGGAATTGGGGTTAGGGGAGTGCTGCTGGTTCCAGCCCTCCAGCGCTCTGGTTCACCAGCATAAACAATCAAGTGCAGTAAATTATTTCCATGGAATTTATTGGTAAGTCCACGTTTCAGTAAAGGGAAATCAGTTAAGAAAAAAAAAAAAAAAAAATGAAGTGGACTGATTGAGATCTTGATACAGCTTTAAGTACAGAAAGTACTATATACTGCTTTTTATGATTCATAGCACTTTGAGTCAGTACAAGGATATAGTCTTATTACTGAGATTTTGTGTCAGTATGTTCTTAGATACCTAGATATTGTGGGTCAGGGTAAGAACAGCTTCTAGATGAGATGCAGTTTTATTGTTTTTTTGTAAATATTATTTCTTTCAAGTTCAGTTAAGCATGAGAATCTTTGGTGACAACTGGGTGTCCAACACTAAGAAAGTATGTAAACATAAGCTGATAATTAGAGGTGAAATTACTTCTTACAATAATATCCTGTGGGCAGACTCTTGAGTTAATTAGCACACTTGACTTGGTGTTTGCAGATGGAGGTCACGTTATGTGATGCATTATTGCTGGTGTTCTTTTCAGACTCTTAGTAAGTTTTTTTTTTTTTTTTGACTTACTAGAGCTAAAACGGGAGGTGCTAGCCTTTAGGACTTCTTAAACTTGCAGGCAGAATTTAATATTAAATTGAAAAGGAAAACAGGAGAAATGAGTATTATGAGGTTTAACACTTGAGTACTTGAGTATAGAAACAGATCAGATATTGTTTAAATGAGTTACAAAGGTGAAATATTGATAAAATGATTTATGAGGCAGAACTTCTTATTAAAACAAACATCTAATTGATATTATGAAAATAGGTGGGAGAGATGCATTATATAAGGAAAGGTAGAGGAGAATAGAAGGCGGAGAGTAGACTGGAAGTAGCAATAATTACCCAAAATGGCCTTCATGTTGACTACTGAATACTTGTCCTCTGAAGAAGAAATGTTTAAAAAAATAGTAGAAATAAAAGGCAGAGCATGCAGAGAATACTGAAAATTTCAGCCATAGCAAAGTAAATGGAAGAAACAGAATGCATTCATTTTATGAAAGTACAAATAAGTGATAGGATTGGTATTCTACAGCAAGTTGTTTTTATTGAAATGGTGTACTGTGTCCATGCTCCAAATTTGGCCATGTAATGGAAGCCAAGACCTATAGTAGTAAAGATGCAGTCACATCAGCAGAAGGAACTGCTTCCAACAAAACTTAGAAGAGTAAAGTATTCAGTTGTGGACACAAAAGTGTTCATGGAAAAGGAGTATTCACTGCACACCAGGCAGGAGAGAAAGATTTTATTCCTGCATTCAGAGGATGACAAGAGGTGGGTGTGAAAGTCAAGTTGCTATAGTCAGCTGCTTTCTGGATATTTTTTTCAGAAGGATCAAAGACACTTTTGGATGCAGAAAAGGCAAAAGAGGAAATCAAAAAGTTTACCCAGCCAAAGTGAGCCAGCAAGTTGAAGGGGATTCTGCTTCTCATTCATCTGACACTGGCACAACCCACTGATGGAAATTACCAGTAAAACCTTTTCCAGTGTTTCAAAGGAAAATGATTGAGAAACAAAAAAATTCAGGAGTGCCTTTCTTAGACTTGAATCAGGGACAAGTATTGGACAGCCGAGATGTTAAAGAAGAAGGCCATCAATAAAGTGAATGTAGGTAATAAAGCGGATAAACTGTAAAGAGTAATTTCCATAAGATGCAATTGGACATAAAATATGTTTCTGCAAGAAGTAGGAAATAGACTGGACATTTGTGAACTATGATAAACTGGATGGAGGATTTCAAAGTATAGGTAGTATAATTCACACTCTGTCATCAATGTTTAGAAGGCTAATGAAGTTATTTTTCTTAGTAATATGAGTATAATAAATTTCTTGAAGTCAGGTGCATGTTATTCTGAAAAGTACTTCTGTACTGTATGCTGAGGTACTTTAATTGTGAGTTGGGGGAATCTTATTAGTGACTGCTATCAATAAAACTTTTTTCAACAGTAATGTTTCTGGTGTTTATACTGTAGCAGTACAAAAGCTAGATATAAGCAGAAAAATGTTGTGAACTTGGGCTGCTAAGGTGAAGAGATTTAAGTGGACATATCGCTTATGCATATAAAACTATGGTGGTTCACCTGATGTTATGCATACAGGTGGAAGAGTACACCGAAATCCTGTAAAACAACAGTTTTCTAGCATTTAAGATGAGCCATGTTATGCATCTGCAGAACCATTTGCTGTTTTTACTCTAAATGCACAGATCTGGAGGTACAGATGAATTGTGTGCAGGTGTAGGCAATTAAACAGGAAATGACTCAACAATGAACTTTGAGGCATCTGTAAGGGGAAACACTAAAGTGGCAAACAGTTCAGTGAAAATAAATGAAGTCTGGTACACTGAATGGAATACAAGCAGATGCATTACTAGTAATGTCAAGCATATTAGTTTAGAGCATAACAATGCAAATTCTATTTAAGGGAAGCCATGGCACTCTTTCTAAAGCTCCAATTTAGTTGGTTGAGAACATGCAATCTATTTTTCACATCTAGGAGGGTAGTTGAGGTGAGATAAGAATGGATGGAATGCAGACATGTTATGCATTTTCAGCATGAGTAAACCTAACCTTTAGAATGGGTAAACCTGTGGATGTAGCTGTCTGTGGAGAGGTACTTTCCCTTTTTGGAAATTGTATATAATTATGTGTGTGTGTGTGTGTGTGTGTGTGTGTGTGTGTGTGTGTGTGTGTGTGTGTGTGTGTGTGTGTGTGTGTGTGTTTGGATTGGTTAATGTATTGCACTTGAATGAGGAATCTTACAATACAAGAAAAGGAACAATGGTTGACTGATAAATGGAAAGGAATATTTGTATAATATGCATGAGTCTAGAGAGGTTGCTTTTAAGCAAATATTTTTGATCACAAACAGGAGCACACACACTATTAGCACAGCAACTTAGGAAATAGAAAATAGAAAGGATTGTGGCCAAAAATAGACTATAAAAATAACCAGAGACCCTAAGATGTATTAGAAACTCTATGAAAACCTGTGCAGAGCAGAGAAATAGGGAAACAAAGAAAAGGCACAAATGGAGATATTTATGAATGACATAATGCCAATATCAAAGACTTAACAGCTAAGGTAAAAGGAGATGAGATAAAATTGGTGATGTGTAATCAACCATCAGAGAAGTCTTTGGAAACAGATGGTATTCCTGTATATGTTTGGAAGTTATGACAGAGAAAAATGATAAATATCTGGAAGGTTTTGTTTAACAATATTTTACAAGGAGGGATAGTACCAGTATTTTGGACGAAAGTTGTGGTGGCAGTACTACCCAGCGAGGGTAAAGACCCTTCAGTCCCAGCTTCATATAAACTAATTTAAATTTTGATCCATGATTATAAAGAGCTTGTGTCTATACTAACTAAAAGAATGGCTAACGTGTTGTCAATTTTGATAGATATGGCTCAGTGTGGTTTTGCGGAGAGAGATAAACATTTGCCAGCTTTAACAGAAAAATAATCCAGAGGGAAGCACAGTTTAAGAAGATGCTCCTATTATTGCTGGGTCTTGATGCAGAGAAAGCATTCAATAGAGTTACCTAGGAATTTATGAGTAGGGTGATGGTAGTATTTACATTTCTTAATAGAATAATGGGGTTTATTAGGAAGATATATAAATAGAGGGAAGAATTAAGGTGAGTGAGTTCCTCTCTGCCAATGGTATGTTTGAAATTATACTTAGAGCTATTGGTAAATAAAATAAAATAATCACAAATTTAAGGATATAAATGGGATAGTATTCAAAAAAGGCCTAATTTGCTGAAAAAAACATTTTTACTTAATAAATTCAGAGAATGGCATTTCAGTGTTGTGGAACATTTTGAGTCTAGTATTTCTTTTCACGATATAAAAAATTGTGTTCCGACACATGATAAGATAAATAACCAGATACCCTATATAATTCATAAGAAAAATTCTTCATTCACCACCACGTTGGTGAACAAAAAATTTTTCTTACGAATTTTATTGTTTTTCTATATTACCTCCAGTAGTGCAACAGGGTGCTTCTCAAGATACCCTATATAAGGTCAGATAAGATGAAGTATTTAGGTGTATGGATTAAAAGGGATTATGTTATGGCAGCTAAGGATATATGGAAAGAGACTACACAAAAGACAGTACAAACATTGAGATGCTGGAAGCTCATTACTATGGATATGGATAATAGGGTACATGAGATGAACATTTTTCTAGTCCTTTCAGTTTTATGTACAAGTCAGGCATATTTTTATTAACCAGATGAAAAGTTGTGGATTATAATTAATAAAGACTTAAAGAAATATATTTAAGATGGAAAGAAGGCAAGAGTTTAGTAGGATAAGTTGTTTCTCCCCTTAAAATAAGATGGTTTAGGATTACCAGATTCAAATGGACACTTTAGAGCTATACACTTAAGGCTCATATATATACCGCAAGCAGAAAATTACAAATCAAAGTGAAAAAAAAAAAAAGATTTGAAATAGGAGTAGCTCACCCAATAAGGAGAAAATATGATTTTGGATGTAGGCCCTTAATGTGAATAATATCAACCATACAGAATATTATATTTATAAAGTTGAAAAAAGTATTTCAGTGTCAGTGGCCCAATAGGTAGTATACTTCTCTTTAGTGCAGAAAGTTGTGGGTTCTAAACCCACACAAGTTAGAAGGTTTGTTGACACCACAGTACAGAATAAGGGGGATGCTGTATACCTGAGTGTGTTATCATTCAGATGAGATGTTGAACTGAGGTCCCATCTGTGTCAGCTGGTGATAGCTCAGATGGATGTAAAAGATTCCATGGCACCTATCAAAAAGAGTAGAGGTCCTTTACTGTATACAAAAATAATTCTTATTTACAAGATATTTACAAATATTTACATATGTACAGATATATAAATATACAAATCTGCTTATACACATTCATAATTTCCTTTACAATCATGTTAAATTTTCATCTATATTAGACCCCACTTCTTTCTCCATAACCAACATCCGATTTTACTTGCTAAATTCCACTTATCATTAAAGATAATTTCATTTATTCTTTCATTTCATATAACCCATATAACATAAAATAACTTTTTAATCTACTGTTTTAAAATATTCTTTACTACTCTTCTTATAATATCCATATTTAATCACATCTATGTTTCTTTTATCCACTTCTTTTATATCTTCAAAAAATCTTCTTTACATAGTTTTCCCTATAACATTTTAACTCTTTTGCATTTCACAAACGTGTTTCATAGCTTCTTCTTCTTTGCAATATAACCATAGTCTGTCACTTTTCTTTTTATGTGGCATATTCATACTCCACAAAAAATCTTGATATTCTACTTTCTGTGATTACACCATTTGCTTCTTATTTTTATAGCTTTATTTTTTTCATCTGTTAGATGTTCCCAAGGCTTTATATAGAAATGTTTTATCATTACTTTCTTATACCATACTCTTCTATCTTTTTCTATACCATCAACTTTTATTTTCCACAAAAATATTTTTCTTGGTAAAATTTTATTTCTTCATTTATGCACTATTTTTCTCTTTTACACTTTTTTACCATACCCCAAAATTTATCATACTTATATTTATGCAGTTTTACTACTAATCTATCAGATTTTTCATTTATCCACTTGAGTGCAAATTTAATAAAGCAAAGTATACTAGTGGGTTAATTAACCCTAAACCTCCTCCTCCTTTATTTACATACAAAACTCCTCTTTTTACTGGGTTTAATCTAGAACCCCATATAAATGAAAAAACTTATCTGCAATAATTCCTTTTTAAGTGATGTTGGCAACATAAATAGACTTAGTATGCATATTTTTTCCCATCAGTATTGAATTCATCAAATACACCTTTTTTCTGAATGATAATTTATATGTTCTCCAGAAAAGACATGTTTGCTTTATTTCTTCTATTGTTTTTCCCCATTGAATTCTACTTACATCTTTATTCCAAAATGTTATACCTATCACACAAATTTTAGTCATTGTAAAATATATACCTCCAGTCTTTACTACATCACCTAAACCTTTACTTTTCTTTTTATTTAAAGTCATCCATGGCACCTCTAGACATTCATTTTTGTAAATTATTACTTATTTTATCCAAATTTTGTTTTTTTGTAATTATTATATCATCTGCTTATGTTAACAGAACTAGAATTCTTAACCCTTCAGGTATTATATACCCTGCATCCTTTATTTTGTAATATATTTTACATACTATCACATTTATAACTAATGCAAAGAGTATACAACTCATTGGACATGCCTGTTTTACACTACTCTTCATATGTACCGCTTGGCTTAACCAGCCATTTACAAGTATTTTGCTTTATTATTATTGTGTGCTGACATACATAATTTCCTAACTTTCTCATTTATATTCTTTTATTATTACCCATAAGATTTCATGTGCAGTTGTGTTAAATGCCTTATTAAGATCTCCTATCATGATTCTAGCTTCTTCTGTTCATAATATCATCCACAATTTCTCTATCATTTATAATTCCTGACCACCCTTTTTTATACTATATATGCTATCTTCCATATTTTCCATTTTAGTTTCAATTCTCTTTTGTATTATTTTCATAAATATCTTATCATTATTATTCAGTACTATTGGTCTCCATTTTTTAATTCTCTTCAATCTTTCTTCTATATGAATTTAAGTATTCTACTGCATGATTCTTAATAAATAAAACCTTCATTCTAAATCTTAAAAAAAAATATATATATATATATATATATATATATATATATATATATATATATATATATATGGATCTAGGACATTTGCTCGACTGAGCAAATGACCGAAATCCAAATGGCCAGACATACTTACGCGAAAGTGTTTTTCACCGAAGAAGCACTTTTGCATAAGTATGACTGTTGCTGCAGCTGTACTACGGTACAGGTAAGGGAAATTTCCCTTTTCTCCACTGTAGTGTGGTCTCAGAGGGAGAATATTAAAGTGGGGGGTGTAAATGTAGTGGGGGGTTTTTTCACACGCTTTAACGAAAGCGCTTTTTCGATAAAAGCGCTTTTGTTAAAGTGTGTTTGGGTTTTATGGATTTGGACTTTGCTCAGTCGAGCAAACGTCCTAGATCCATATAATATGTATATATATATATATATATATATATATATATATATATATATATATATATATATATATATATATATATGGGTCTAGGACACATGCTCGACTAGCATATGTCCGAATCACAAAACATCGAACACACATACACGAAAGCGCTTAACATCGAAAAGTGATTCCATGTATGTGTAGTTCAAAAAAAAATCTACGTTTCTGCAGGGAGGCCCCCTGCACCCCCCACACCCCCCTACTTTATTATTCTCACTCCGAGATCGCACTACAGTGGGGAAAAGGGAATTTTCCCTTACCCGCACTGTAGTCCAATCTACGAAACAGGCACACATACACAGAAGAGCTTGTCAGTGTTAAGCGCTTTCATGTATGTATGCTCAATGTTTTGTGATTCGGACATATGCTAGTCGAGCATGTGTCCGGATCCCATAAATATAAATATATATATATATATATATATATATATATATATATATATATATATATGGATCTAGGACTTTTGATCAAAAGTCCGAATCCATTACAGCCGAGTATACTTACACGAAAGTGCTTTTCACTGAAGAAGCACTTTCGTGTAAGTATGCCTGTTGCAGAGGTTGTACTATGGTGCGGATAAGGGAAAATTCCCTTTCCCCCACTGTTGTGCAATCTCAGAAGGAGAATATTAAAGTAGGGGGGTGTGGGGGATACACAATGTTAATTTAGTGGGGGGGGGTTTTGTTGTTGTTGAACACACTTTAACGAAAGCGCTTTTTTGATGAAAACATTTTCGTTAAAGTGTGTTCCATGGTAATGGATTCGGACTATTGATCTTTCGATCAAAAGTCCTATATATATATATATATATATATATATATATATATATATATATATATATCACTTACATTTTTATACATTTCATATCCTATTCCGTTTCGGCCTGCAGCCGAATCTGTATTTACTTGTCCTAATACTTTATCTAGCTCATTTAAAGAAATCTCCTTTTCCAATTCTTTATTCTCTTTTTCTGTTAACTTTTTTACTTTCCATGTTTTTTTCACTACCTTCTTTTTTTAAACATTTCTTGCACATATTGTACTACACTACTCATAATCTTTTCCTGAGTTCTTTCTATTTCTCCTTTTACATTTTTTATTTCTCTTGTTATACTACCATCTTCTTTTACTAATCTGCTTAAGTAACTTGATACTTATTCTCTTTTCCTTGTAAAAAACATATTTGCTTATATAACAATTCTTGTAGTTCTTCTTGATTTCTTTCATATAATTCTTTTTCTTTTCAAAGTACTTTCTATCATTATGTTCCAAATCTTCCAATGCATCATTACATGCTCTTTTATATTTTTCTTTCTCTACTTTTCTCACATCATATTGCCACTGTAAAACATATTTTTTATATGTTTCCTTAAATGTCATCCTACCATTCAGACCATTTTTTTATAAAATGTTCTCATAGTAATATGTTCTTTCCTGAATGTATTATTAAACTCTTTCCCTCTCCTATAACTAATGTTTTTGATACTATAAAGCAAACTATTTCAGTTCTATACATACTCCTTTTGTAAGTCCATGAATTTTTGTCCCAAAGTCATAACTTACCACATCTTATAACTTCTAACATTTTCTTATATTATTTCCTTTTTTTTACACATGCCTCTTAAATCATAGTTAAAGTCTCCTACCATTATAATATTCATATTTATCACTACATAATCTAAAATCTGAAATAATATTTCCTTTCTTTACCATTAGTATAAGCATATTATGTTATAATTCTATAGACTTGTTATTTCCATTTTAAATCTACTGTGGTTAATCTTCCCATTTTTTTGTGAAAGTTACAGCTAATATCTTTACTGTATTTTTACACAAAATGCTATTCCTGAATATTTCTCGTTTCCCAAATTCCAAATTATCTTTCCTCCCCATAGTTTCTCTGTTTGTAATCTTTTTTCATCTGTTAAAAATCTTGTGTCTTCTAATAGAATTACATCTACATCACGTGTATTACACCACTGCAAAATTCCTATTCATCTTACTATATTCTTAATCCTATTCACATTTACAGAAAGCACTCATTTTTTTTTCATTTTCCCTTTTCCTTATATTTTTGGTTTGATAAGTTCATAGCTAATTATTTGATTCGTTTCCTTAACAGTCGACTGTAGGACTAACCAATTGCCTCTCCAACGGTATCAAACACTGTACCTTGTGTTTATGAGTCAAATACCTTACAACATATTGGACCTGGTCATCACCAACATGGGCGACCAGTGTTCCACACCAGAGGTCAACCCCTTGCTGGTTAGATCTGACCATAAACAAATCACTTTGGATATCCACATTCCGCCCCCCACCCCCGGACAAGGAAACCACTGTGAAAAACTTTTCAAAAGCAAACTTCACGTTACTTAAGACTGAGGTGGAAAGTTTCAAAGCCCCCATGCTAAAGGATAACGCTGTCCAAGCTGCAAAATCCTTTACTAATGCATTCTACAGGCACCTACAAGAATGCATGGATCATGCTATCCCAAGCAAAACCAAGACTCACTCCTCCAAGAAAAGGAAACCAGTCTGGTGGACCCCTGCCATAAACAAACTATACAATAGAAGGAGAAAACTAGTACAGAAAAAAGTAAAATCCCAAGAAGGAAAGACATCCCTGATCAGTATTAGCAAGAAACTACGATCCCTCATAAAATCATCCAAGGCGAGCTTCGAAAGAAAAATTGCCAAGGACTCCAAAGATAACCACAAGGCATTCCTTAACTATGTCAAGAATCAAAGTAGCAATGCTCAGATCTGCTCAGAATTAGTGCAGAATGGCACAAAATACACAGAACTGACCGATATCGCCAACATCCTGGCAGACAGGTTCAGTGCAAACGTCACCCCCCTCTCACCCCCAAAAGGGCCCATAACCATACCAGAAGAATGTAGAGCCCCTGAAATCACAGACACTCAGGTTAAAACAGCCCTCTCCAAAGCCAAAAACACAGCATCAGTGGGAATGGATGGTGTCCCATGCTGTGTCCTACATGAGCTCAAAGAAGAACTAACCCCTCACCTAAACACACTGTTCAAACTCAGCCTCTCCACAGGCTACGTACCCATAGAGTGGCACACAGCAACGGTTATTCCACTCCACAAAGGTGGCACCACAGCAGACCCCGGGAACTATAACCCTATAAGCCTGACTAGCTTGGTCTGCAAGGCTATGGAGTGTATCATCATGGAACTCATTAACAGAGACATTGGGAACCTCCAAACACTGGACCCTACCCAGTTCGGCTTTGTTAAGGGCAGATCATGCCTCCTAAATCTGGTGGGCTTCTTTGAGACAGTTACCAAGGCTATAGATGAGGGAATGGTGGTACACACAGCCTACCTAGACCTGGCAAAGGTCTTCGACACCATTCCCCATTCTGGTATTATAGACAAGCTCACCAGCCTGAACATAAACCCGTATGTCACAAGGTGGGTTTCCAACTGGCTCATGGACAGAAACCACATGGTGAGAGTTGCAGGAGCTAGGTCCGACTCTAAACGGGTTACAAGTGGCATACCCCAGGACTCAGTCCTAGGACCCCTCCTGTTTGGCATATACATCTAAGAGATACAGGCAAGTGCAGGAGGACTATGGCTAACCAAGTTCACAGACTCTCCAGATTACACAGACATCCTCCAAAAGGGTCTCACTGAGATGGATACCTGGTGTAAAAATCATGGCCTCAAGCTAAATGCCAAAAAGTGCATAGTCATCCCCTTTGGAAAAAACAAAGTACCCACAAACTACCACATAGGTGGTAGTCCCCTAAATATGGAAGACGTAATAAGGGATCTGGGGACCCAAGTAGACAGTAATCTCTCCTTTGATAACCACATTGCCAAAGTGGTTGGAAAATCCTTCTATGTGGCCCACCTAATCACAAAAGGGTTCACATCTAGATCAAAAGAGGTCATTGTGCCCCTCTACTCATCACTCATCAGACCCATGATAGAGTACAACGTCCCATTTGGGATGTACCTTACAAGACACCTGCAACAGCTGGAAAGACCACAGAAGTACCTCACTAAGAGGATCACTGGTCTCAAACAGATGTCATATGCAGCTCAACTGAAGAAACTCCAGCTGTACTTGGTTGCATACTGCCTACTCAGAGGTGATCTCTGCCTGACATACAAGGCCATGTCCAACCCAGAATTGATGGACATGCTCCACCTAAAGAAAACCATATCTCCTCGAGCCACATGCTGTAGGGATCTAAACCTCACCACAACAATAAATAGGACGTGTTGGAGAGATAGATTCCTGTCCTAGAGACTTCCCATGCTCTGGAACAAGATTCCAATCTACATTAGGCAGTGCTCCTCGATAACACTCTTCAAGAGAAACCTTGACGAGTGGATGGGAAACAGAAAGTTTACCACGGGGATCACTCCAATGGCTCTGCTGGACAGAGGCACAGGGAACTAATCTAAGAGGGTGGCGAAAGCCAACACATTCTGGCTAGGCTTATATATGCCTTTGGGCAGATAGCCTAGTACCTGCCTATGAACCTATGAACCTATACCAAGCCCCATCTTTAGCTGTATAAATTCTTTTTCCTCCATTTCCTTTATTTTTTTTCTTTTGTACTTATCCCTTTAAATTTTCCTTTTCTGTCTTTATCCTTTACCAGTAGAATACTCTATTGCTTTTACTACCTCCCAGAGTATATGTCTTCTTCTCACTTATTTCAGAACCTTCTTCTATATCCGCTTTATTATTCTTTTCTCATCTAATTTTTCTTCTATTTCTTCTACTACTAAAATGTCCTCCCGTTGTTCATTTTCTTCTCTTTCTTTTTATTTTTCCTTTCTGTTATTTTCATTTTTGCAATTCATCCATAAATGCTGAATTTTGTTACATTTATAACATTTCAGTTCACATTTTTTGCATCATGTATCATTTTCCCACAAATATAACATTTTTTTGTCACAGTTACTTATCAAATGTTTTTATTTTCCACAAAAAAATGTTTTGAGTTGTCCCCAATATTTTACAACATCCCTATTCCCTTACATATTTATCATGCATGGTATAAGTATAATTTTTTTCTCTTTCTATTTTTAACACAATTACAATCCCAGGCACCAGTCCATAAACCCCATTTCTCATAAACATTTGCAGTGTCCGGTTCTTTACATAGAGCTTTCAAATATCCTTTCAAAGTCTCTGATTCTACCTTTATTTGAAATTCTACATGAATCTTCTTTTTTGTTTCCCTGTTAATTGATTTTATCACATAAAGGCTCCATGGGAGACACCATGGGTTGCAGTCTTTCTTTTTTTCATATTTTCCAAGAAATTTTTCCATTGAAAAAACAAGCTCAGATATAATATTACAAAATGTTTCTTTTCAATAAGAATAAATGCTTGTACCTCATGTGCTTTTATACCCAAAGGAGCTATTAAATTGTCCCACACTTCATACCTGTCCATTTCTTAGTCTTCTTTACTTTAAATCCTTGCTGTGTACTTCAGTTTTTCATTTTATTCTGCCTTCTTTTCTGCCACTTCACCTTTGCCTTCTTTTACTTTTTTCGCATAAGTTGTCTTTTTCATCTCACGACAATTCTTCAGGGTTGTCTCTGCATCCTCCTTTTGTATTTTCTCCATAATGTCGCCCCAAGAAACATCTCCTTCAATTTTTGTTTCACTCTGCACCACCACTTCTTTAAGTAAATCATCTTACAACCCCCCCCCAACTGGAGGACTATAATTATACATCCATCATTTGCTGATTCATCTCCATCAAGCAGGTTTCTTTGAAACATTTCCTCAAAATCCCGTACACATTCTCCAGTCTCGATATTTGCTTTCACCTTCATTTATTTCAGCAGTCCGTCATCTCCTTCTCTCTCCATCTACCTCCATGTTCCTCCAGGCCACCTCTGCGCCTGGAAAGGAAACAGGAATTGCTTCTCCAAAAATAGTTCCCACTCACAACAATGATGAGTAGGGGAATTTCCCCTGATGCCCTGGCCAAATTACCCCTAGTAGTATAAATACCACATTGGGTCTTCCATGCAAAGATACCACTTGTCAAAAAAGAATAAATAATAAAACAATAATACAAACTAAGCCAACACAGGAATGGAGAAAGGAGATTTCATCAATAGGAATAAATGCAAATAGGGCATAGAAAAAAGGCAAGACGAAATTAGAATTTATTGGAGAAAATTAGCAAAGGAGCCAAGGTATTTGGAGCAAATAACTAAGGAGGGGAAATGTAATAGAGTGGGAACAGGCCAAGCAGTAATTTGGACTACAGATTGGAGACTGCTTCCCTACCAATATTGATAACAAAGAACAGGCAAAGAGAAAGGGGTGGGGAAGTGTTAAGTGAAAGACCAGCTCTGGTTGAGTTTCTAAATGGGTTTAAATCAGAAGCTGCTGTTAAAAAAGGGATAATTAGTAGCGCATATAAAATAATGTATGATAACTATAAGAATAACTCAGAAGAGTTTATAAAAGACTGGGAATCAAAAGGCAGTATACAAAGGGGCAGTGTGAGGACATTTGTATCACTCCTACATATGCAACAAAGTCTATAATGTTTAGGATTTTTGCATGGAAGAGTTTCAATAGATATTTTTTATTCCCCATGCAGACTTATGAGAAATTTTCCTCAGATAGCTAGCAGATGATGGGATGGGAGGTAATTTTAAATATGCAGATTTAAAACATTTTAAAATATTCCAAATGGGTGTATACTTAAAGAACTGAGAAACAAAACAAGATACAAAGTGCACATGATGAAACAGTGGCAAATAGGAATCCAGAAGACACCTCACAAGAGGTGATCATGTACATTATGCCCATACTTCTATGTTGGAAAGTTGGAAAGACCACTAAAGGAAAGAATTTATAAACATTGTTATGACATCAATAATGGTAATCATTACAATGCACTATTAAGGTGTTCCATTACCTGTGAAGGGCTTAGTAATTTCAGATTTGGTATTTTAGATAAAGTAGCCATGGCTCCAAGAGAAGGAACATGGGAGACAAGGACAGAATACAAAGAGTTAATCTGGTAATTAAAATATAACACCACCACACTACCTGGATTAAATAATAAAGTGTGCATTCACCCTAGATTAAAATTAAGGTCTGCAAAATTATAATATATTGGTCTTAAATTTATTGTGCCCTTATATTATTTAGGGTTTATATTTTTTAGCAGTTTCCAAATTTTTTAATGTGTTTTCAAATGTCAATTTAAAAAAAAATCCTACAGCATCGCTAACACCTGACCTAGTAAACGTGATCTAAGAGATCATTTGACTACCATGCACTTTTCTTTCAATTAGTTTTGAAGAAGTCCATTTTAGAGTTATGTCAAGGATAAAAGCATGTTTTTTTTTAATTGTGTACTTTTTTTTAATTTATGCTGAACTTGTGGTCGCAATCTATTAAACTTCATGTTCGTTTTTCATATTTTGCAGTGTCTTCTGGATTATTTTTTACTGTACCACTAAGTGTACTTAGTATATTGTTTTGGTTTACAGATTTTAAAATTCCCTACATGGTACCATGTCAGAAATGTTGGGGAGCAAATTATTTTAGCTAAGGAAATAAGCTGGGAAATATAAAGTGATTTGTCTGGACATAATAAGGCCATACTAAGTTTAATGCTACTGGCTGCCAAAAAAAGCATTTGCTAGAAAGTAAAAATGAAACTCTAAACCAACTGCAACTGAAGTACTGAATATTGTAAAGGAGATGAAAGAATGGGAGGTGGTATCTTCAGAAAAGGGGAAGAGCAAACTATATACAAATAAATGGAATTTTTGAGTTCATATTAAAAACACGAACATTTACTTACCCGAACACCTAAACACTGACACATATTCCACGAACCACAAATACACCAAACGCCCTAAATTGCGAAATTCAAAAACTCGAAATGTTATACTTGTCCTATCCCACCACCTGCTACATGCTACCTACACAAACAAACTAAATAAACCACATACATACACTAACCAAAACCCTACTTCTAACCCTAAACTAAACCCTACTTCTAACCTACACTAAATCTTGCATATACCACCATATATGCACTTAACTTAACCCGCACCCTAACCCTAAGGTCCGTAACTATCGCACACTTACTTTAAAAAGCTATACCCAAACAAACTAAATAATCTGCACACATACACTTAATAAAACCCTACTTCTAACCCTACACTAAATCTAACATACATTACCATCTATGCACTTACCTTAACCGGCACCCTAACCCTAAGGTCTGTAACTATCACACACTTACCTTACGGAGCTATACTGCAGAAGGGTCAACCATGACGATTCGACGTTTTGGATTTCGTGCTTCAGGACGATCAATGTTTTCACAGTTCGATGAAGACGTATCGGCGTTTAGGTGTTCGGGTAAGTAAACATTCATGTTTTTGATATGAACCCGAATTTTTGAGAATAGCACATGCAGAATAATGTCCAGGAGGTAGAGTGAAATTTGTTGGAAGACAGGACTTCAGCAATTTTTATAATGTTGGAGTGAATGATAATTGTTAAAAAAGAAAATATGCAAGTTTAACACATGACAGTTAAAAATATTTGTAATGGTCTGATTTCTTTTCTTTTAATGTGTATGTATTCATGTTGTTACTCCTTATATGTGAATTTAATAAAGATACTAAAAAATATATCAAATTAAATTACCAGCAGTAATGCTTAAGCCAAACTTTAAAAATATACAATAATGTAATTCATGCATTCATTATTTGATAAACTACTTAATCTGATTCAGGATTGTGAGTGGCTTGAAGGCAATTTCAACACTCCATAGCTATGAAGCTGTGAATTAATCCTGAATGAAGAACCCAAATATCTTAGCAAGTATATACAAACTAACTCACTTGCTGACATTTGATTTATACACACAAATGCGCGTGCACACCCATTTGTGCGCACACACACACACACACACACACACACACACACACACACACAATTACAGGCAAGTTGGAGGATCACAATTTGACCTCCAAAGTAGGTTTATGGGTAAGTACTGGTCTATTAATCTGTATACCATTACTAGCCTAGTCTTAAGTCCCTATTCAAAAGTTTCCTGCAGCATCAATGAAGATAAGACAGGATAGACCAGGGGAAACTTTGAAGCTGCCCATCCAGTCTAGGTTTACCTTGAAGATGGCAAGGGTACTACTCTGCTTGACATGTAGTGGAAGTTTATTCCAGAGATGAGGAGTATTTTTGGAAATGAAGCTATCATGCCAACATGTCTTATTTATTTACTGATAAAGGTTTAGTTTCCTAACCAGGTATTTCAGGTATCATTTGTTCTGTGAAGGAACAGGAGGTAAAAGACTGAGCAGGATCTGTCATGGCTCAAAAGACTAGACACAGATCCCCTTACAGGACTTTATAAGAGACTGACTACAGAGAGGGGGCTGTCAGTCTGTCCTGATAGCTAAGATGTTTGAGATCACTGATCTTTTTAGTTATAAATCTCTGAGGTCTCACATGTCGAATGATACGTTTAGAGAAATGCATGTCTAAAGGTGTATTATATTCAGCAATGAGTCAGATGAGATACAAGTAAAGAGAAATTAAGCCTGCCATGGATCAAGTGGAGATACATTTGGAAATTAGATGAGCCAGATAGAAGCCTTTCTAAACTACTGTTGGGACACGATGGTCAAACGTTAAGGAATAATCAACAAGAGTGTTTAGATCCCTTACAAAAGTGTCTGATTAGCGGGGTGTGTCCCTTATATGGTATGTGAAAATGTTTTGTTTACCAAAATGAACAATGCTGCATTACTTTTTACATTTAGTGAAAGACCATTGTGCTTTTACCAATTGTTAACATGGTCTAACCAGTGTTGGAGCAGTTGTGAGTTTGTGGAACATCAAATAACAGCACCTAGTTTACAGTCATTAGCAAACTTAGATAGCCATAGGCTGAGAGTGTTGGCATGAAGATCTGAGAAATAGATCTCAAAAATGTCTTTAGGATATGAAGGTAAATGTGATTATATGGCAAAAACCTATGTGAACAGGTGAAGGACAAACAGATTTCACACAGATGGAATGCTATGGCATCAGTGCTAACCTCTATGCTGCTGTAAAGCCATACATGATAATATGAAATAGATATATTTATTTAAGGTATTTCAAAAATTTGAATTTTCTGAAGATTTCAGTTAGGATTTACAATGTATCAAAAATAAGCCCATGGATTTCAAACAAACTCCCAATGGAAAAAAAACTAAAGGCAAGGATTCCCAATTTTTCTACTATTGTTTGCATATGCCAAGAAACTCTCTGTATACTTTGTTAGGGAATAAAAAATAAAAATGGGCTGCAGAAGCACTCAGGAACTATTTAACTGCAATAATATAAAGCAGTATATACTGATACAAAAAACATAAAAACTATTTAACAGCCCATTCTCTAAGAGCAACAATGCCCAACAGGGGGTGTGTTACTGGGGGAAATAACACCCCAGGGTCGGCATTATTTCCCAAGTAACACATACCCTGTCAAGCATTATTGCTTGCTTATAATCTAGAATTTCAATAATTAGATCTGTTTTGTACTGATTGAATGAGTCTGGTGTAATCATTTGTTAGACCATATATGCAAAATTGTTCATTGTAAGCGGACAAAAGGAACAGTACATTTATACTAGTGTTAGAATCTTTATGGGCTCACTCTAGTGCTCATCCCCATATGTACCTTTAAAATTGTTACACTTTGGGAAATTATTTACTGCCACTCCATCTTTATTGTTCTTCATACCATAGGCGATGTTCATAGGTTCATAGATTAGTACTAGGCTAACTGCCCTTGCGAGCCATTTTAAGCCTAGCCAATTATACCCTGTGAGATTCAAACCCTGTACCTTGTGTTTATAAGGCAAACACTTTAACCATTAGGCCATCCTCCCAACCCTATTTTAGGCACCTACAAAAACCATGGCTCAGTTTTGGAGGGGGGGGGGTCACATTACCTGTGACTTTGTGGAGCACAACTAATGGTGCAACCTTTCGTTAAAAATAAAGAAAAAAATAACAATCCAATGACAGACAAAAATAAGTTGTCCACCTATTACCAGTCCTCTGAACTGTCTCCGCTAAGCAAAAGCTGCTTGTCAAAAAAAATTCTGATGCTCTACTTCACAGCCTTCACCCCTCAGGGTGCTTTATATCTCAAGTGCAGTCAGCCCTTATTGTCTGTAAGACTCTTGAAAGCTGAAGTTCTCCTGAATCTAAAACCAAACAAAGCATTTTGCATACAGGGAAGTACATTTTGACTACTGCACTTATCTTACCATTTAAATCAGTTTTGTTTCTCACCCACTCTTTTCCTGTTGTGCTTTTAAACTTGGTGGCTTTTGTGCTGCCTGCCCCTATTATATTTGGCCTTAGAAGCTCCTCACAGTCTCATCTCATCTGCTCATTTTACTAACACTGACAGATCAAACTGAGAAGACCTTCCCCTTAGACTTTTAAAGCTTGAGTCAGCCTCTGTTTCATACATTTTCTGGCTTTTATTACATATCTAAGCACCACTTAGAATCTCCTTCATTTTGATACATTTATTTCTGCATTTTTGCCACTTATCTCATTTTGTATCAGAAGTTCAGTTTGTTATTTTAGCCTAGTCTGTTGCCATATACTTGCAGTTTATAGTGGGAGCATTGTAATTTACTGCATGGTCTGTGTTCCAGACAGTGTTTTGTATCAACACTGAAGTCAATCTGCATAAATTCATGGCCACTGACTACTGAGTGTTTTACTTCAATGCAGTACCATCTTAGCAAAGAGAAGTACTGTAGCTTAATATTTTGCACACAGATCACATAATGTGTGCCGTGTCAGGGCTAGCCACTTGACAGTGTAAAAATTAACTCTAGGTGATTCTGTCTTGTTGACTAATGTCACCAAAACATGGGCATGGGTATTTCCTGTTGATAAGTGGGCTGTAAACCCGGCCTACTATGACTTACCCCAGGGGCCCATGCTAACAGTGAGAGGGTTGTATGTGTCTCTATTGGCCAACATGTGCCTATCATAAAGTCCAGCAGGCCTGCTTCAATAAGCTACTGGCCGACCAGTGCCCATTTGCCTAGCCTGGGTTACCTGAGATAGCTCTGTTAAGTGAAAGCTGAACATAAAATCAATCAAGCTGCAAAACATGAACTAAGAATTGCTATAGTAAGTAATGGTTCACTGACAGGATGGAGTTTGGAAATGGATGATATGATGGTAAGGAGGAGGCTGGACAGCCTATGTATCCAGGAGACATGATGGAAGGGCAGTGCAGCAAAGTCATTTGGCTTGGGATCCTGAGTCTACCACACAGAAGAGGATAGACTAAAATGGTGTGGGAATTTCAGTGAGGGAGAGGCTGCAGAAGACAGCGAGGAATGTCATCAAAATTAACGACAGACTGATAGAAATCAGACTCCAGTGTCAGGATATGGATCTATTCATATTGTCAGCCTATGCAGCACAACAGTCTTGTGATACTGTGGAAGATAGTGCATTCAGACAGCATATGCAGCACCTACTAGATACAACAGGAAAACAGGAATTTGTGTTGATAATGGATGACCTGAACACACACACTGGGACAGAAAAAACAGAATATGAGGACTGTCTGGGTCCACATGGGTTGAGCAACAGGAATAAAGAAGCAGTGGCCATTATAGACTTCTGTCTAGCAAATAGCTTGATGGTGGTCAACACTTGGTTCAGCAAAACAGACAGTCACATATATATAAGAGTGGCCAACATGCAACTCAGGTAGACTTCCTCCTAGTAAAGAAAGGCAACTGGGGTAGAATCAGTGATTGCAAAGTCATCCCAAATGAAAGAGTTGGCCCACAGCATAAACCACTGGTTGCCACAATTAGTTGCAAGCAGTGGTCAGAAAACACTCCAAGGTCAACAGAGACAAGGCTGAGTACCTGGAAGTGGACTGGAGAGAATGCACAGGAGTTCAAGGAATTAGGACTCACCTCAGGAGGAAGAAGAAGAAATAGGTGGAGTTGAAGAAGAATGGAAGTTCTTCAAAAGCATATGTGTGAGGACTATAGAACAGATATGTGGCCAAGCCAAGTATGGAAATAAGGTACATAACTGGTGGTGGTATGCAGAAGTCCAGGAACTCACCAAAAAAGGAGTGCAAGAAAAGACAAAGATAGAAAAGATAGACCAAGCTTAGAGGGAATGTTTGTTAGCTAACAATAAGACTAAGAGAGAGCTGTTGCAATAACAAAGAGCAAGGCATCAGATGCAGTCTACCAGCTTCTGGACAGTGACTCAGTAAATGGCACAAAGAAACTCTATCAGGTTGCATGACAAAAACAGAAAGGTAAAGAAAACAGTTGGTCACCCTTCCTGCTCACCAGTCCACAGTGTAATGTCATCGCTTATCAGATCTGACCATAAGGCAGTGTCACTCAAAATAAAAATTAAATCCAGGAATCCAGTGAAACAAAAACCTTTAGGAACTATTCCAAGGCTAACCTCTCTCTACTAAGCAACACCTTGGCTGAATTCCAAGCACTGCCAAACCCAGTAAACACCATAGCATGCACAGAGCTATTTGCAAAATCTCTGTACAGCCATATTGATAGCTGTATAAAGTGAGCTGTGTCCATTTGTATTCAGAATAAGACAAAATCAAAAGATAAGCCACCCTGGTGGAATCACAATATCAATTGTTTATACAAAAAAAAAAATCTTGGCCAAGTGTAGGAGGAATAAAGCCATGCTTACTAAAAGCCCCCCAACCAATCTAAACAGAGAGCTAAGAGGGTTAATTAATACTTCAAAGGCTAAATTAGAAGAAAAAAACACAAAGTTTTCTAAAGCTGTGGCCATAATCTCAGAGGAATACACAACAATGCACATAACTTATGGTAAATGGTATCATCTACACTGAACCCAAGGCCACTGCCAACCTTTTGGCTGACAGGTTCAGCTCAAATTTCTCCCCCACTCCCTAATAATCCAAAGGAAATACCACATAACACAAACCTCCTAACCATTACTAGGGAACAGGTCAACAATGCACTTTCCAAGGCCAAAAAATACTGCACCAATGGGCCCTGATAACACCCTGGGATGTTTAACAATAAATAGCATGAAACATGACCTCTCTGGTCCACTTGAATCACTTTTCAGCTGGAGCCTTCAGTGAGGTTTTGTGTCCAAGGAATGGAAGATGGCTACAGTCATTCCCCTGCACAAAGGAGGTCCAACCACTGATCTGGGTAACTACAAGCCCATACGTCTTACCAGCCTCATATATAAGGCCATGGAAAGAATCATCATGCACAAGATAAGTGAGAACATAGGTAACCTGCAAATGCTGGATGCATCACAGTTCAGCTTAAATAGAGGAAGGTCATGCCTATTAAATCTGGTGGACTTTTTTGAGAGAGTCACCAAAGCACTGGATGAAAGTACGACTGTGCACCCAGCCTAGCTCGACCTGGCCAAGACTTTTGATAAAATACCCCACTCAGGCATTATAGACAAGCTTACTAATTTAGGTATAACAACTTTTATCACTCACTGGATAGCCCACTGGCTCACTGATAGGATCCAGGTCAAAATAGTTGAGGCCACCTCCAACAAGGCTCAATGCTGAGTCTGCTCCTTTTTGGCATCTCTTTGTCTGAAATGGAAGCAAATTCTGAAGGTTTATGGCTGACTAAGTTTGCAGATGATTGCAAGCTGGGGGTTATCATAGACTCCGCTGCAGACATTAGCATTCTTCAAGAAGGTCTATCTGTGACTAACAAATGGTGCCTAAGCCATGGTCTTAAACTCAATGCTAAGAAATGCATAATTGTACCCTTTTGAAAGTCAACTATCCTGGCTAGTTATCATGTTGATAATATACCCCTAAGAGTCAACTCAGTAGTCAGGGATGTGGTTATGAAAGTAAACAGTAGTCTCAACTTCGACCACCATATAGCCACAGTGGTGAGGACATCTTTTTATATTGCACAACTTATACATACAGGCATGGCATTTAGGTCCAAAGAGGTCATTATCCCACTGTACTCTGCCCAGTCAGACCAATCATAGAGTACAATGCTGCCTTTGGTATATACCTGACCAGGCATATGCAACAACAAGAGCAACCTCAGAGGTTCCTTACAAAAAGAATACAAAGTGTAACAAACCTGCTGTATGCAGAGCACATTAAATCCCTTTCCTTCTACTCAGTCTCCTATAGATTGTTGAGGGGTGATATATATCTGGCTTACAAGACATCCACAAAATCTCACACTTATTAATCTCCTACATATTCATAAGTCAAAGAGTACTAGAAATACAAGGTCAAGGGAACTGAATTTTGTCTGTGACTTAAGCAGAACATGGAGAGACAGGTCTATGTCCCAGAGACTGCCCCTATGGATCAGGCTTCCCATCCAGATGAAGCTGAGTTCATCCATTACCCAGTTTAAGTGCAGCCTAGACCAGTGAATGGGGAATAGAATATTTACACTGGGCCTTATGGAGAGAGGTAGCTTATAAATGCCTGGCCCTCAATGTCTTATTTGGATACAGGGCATCATTTTTCTTTTGGGAAAACATGACTAGGCATAGAAAGGACCCCCCCCCCCAAGGTAACCATCTATGAATCTATGGATCTATGATGATAATTAATATTTTGCACATTTCTTAAATATTTAAGTGTGTTGCTGCTAGATTGCTGAATTATTTATTGTAGTTTTTACGTTATCATTGTAAAGTGCCACTGCATTTCAATGATCTTAAATTCTGTTTTTTTGTAGTGGTGGATTAAGTATATCATGGGCTGTGGGGTGTTTTCAAACCATGGATCCCCTGCATACATTTTTAGGACAATGCATAATTGCATGTATTCTTTGATTTACCTTACTGATTGTTTTAAATTGTATGTCTTTTTAATATGGCAACATTTGTTAGAGTGTGTTTTAAATTTGTAGTTTGAACATGTTTCCAGCAAGCAATTAAACAAAATGCATGAATCTGTTTTAAATTGTATGTCTTTTTAATATGGCAACATTTGTTAGAGTGTGTTTTAAATTTGTAGTTTGAACATGTTTCCAGTAAGCAATGAAACAAAATGCATGAAACTATAATGCCATTTCCAAACATTCCAGCCATAAAAGATCTCTCAAGCTGTTGTCACTGCAACCCACCAATGTCTGTATTCAACAATTACAGACACTTTACCGAATATGTACACATTGCAATGTCTGACTGAGATAAAATTGGCCACAATAAAGTATTACAATTTGCTTTACAGAAATGCAAATTAGTCTGGCAAAAAAGGCTAATGACTTTTTAACTTTATCAACTCAGCAGGATCAGTCATGTTTATCCACAGGCATCCCACACACACAGCAATTATAGTTACATTGTTGGCAGCATCATTCTCAAAATCTGTGTCAAAAAATTAATAATAATAATGACCAAGATCACATATTTCAAATTTGTTTCACACAAACACACAGTAGTCAAAGTATTCCAACTTCATTTATACACACACCCATGCACACTTGTCCTGAAAAGCCAGATTAAAGATTGTTTAAAATGACCAGATGATAAGAACATAAGGTACTTTCATCTACAGATAGCTTCCCAGCCCCATCAGCAGTCATAGCCACTTTGTTGACTGTTTATACTGCTTACTGATATGAAGAAATAAATTACATCTACTTTATTGGTATCTTTGGCTGGGCACCATAAAATTGTATAAAGATAACTAGCATCATACCACAAGTCACAGAGATGTATAGCACAGTTTAAGTAGAGTATGAGAGCATTAGAAGTATTAATCATCTGATAAAATATGCTATGTCAATATGCACAGTCTCTGAAGCAAGAGTCATCTGAATAATTACACGTTAAAGAGAATGATTACTAATGCAGAGCTTCGTTTTTGGCAAACAACTTTACATTTCAGTGCTTCATCTAAAAATGCAATGCCTGCTGCCCCTGAAGAATAAATTGCCTATGTTGCATTAAAATTGATATGCTTGTGATATTACCAAAACATTTTCTGCAGTAGATCAGATATGTAATAGGGAATGACTCGAAAATAAAAAATAAAAATAAAACAACAACAGACTGATAGTTACTAGGCATGCAGTCCTGGAAAGAATTAAGGAATCTAGCCCAAAGTCGCAAATGGTCCAAAGCAATGTCTGGTTAAATGACTGTCTCAATGTTACACAGTAGGCAAGTGAATGTGGAAGGATTCAAACCCTACACCATTGCCACAGGAAGTAGCTTATTAACAAGTCAAGAGCTTTAATCCTTTGCTACCAGAGTAACAGTTTTCAACTAAATGCATAAATCATTTACAAATCCAATCTTTTAGAGAAGACTGTATCACAGTAATATGCAACAAAGACAACATAATGGATGATAAAGATTAGAAGGTTCTAATTATCACTCCAAATAATGCAAACTATATGACCTGACAAATGTCAAACCCTTTGCAGTTGCTGGAAGCTGTAAAGAAGGTACTGCAAAATATATTACTAAAATGAAACATGTTCAGGCTACTAAAATTCAAAATGTTTAGACTACATCACATAATCCATGCCTGTTGATGAATTAATTCATTCTTTAGTGCAACGAATAAAGCAAAACAATTAAAGACAATATAAATGCAGCAGCTTTTGTTCAACATCCCACAAGTCATACAAAAGTCAGAAACCTTATTGCATACAACATACTGTTTTTTGGGGGGAGAGGGAGCTTGCAGGATAACTATATTTCATTTTTGACCTCCACATGTCTTCTCTGACATCAGGAAAAGCTAAAAGTAGCTGCATGTTGAGGGGAAAATGATAAAAAAAGGATTTGTTCTCCAATAATGTACTTTATCCTAAACAGATTTGTGTTAGGACCTTGATAGGATAAAGCCAGTAATCAGAGAATGAACATGATGCAAGGTAAGTCTTAGAGACTGGCAGATCGACCAAAGTGACCAATTTCAGTGCTTACCAGGGATTTTAAGAAGAAATGTTACCAATCTTCAGGGATGGTTTTCTCTTTCATGGAGTTTTATACATACTGGCAGGACATCATATACTAAAACAATCAACTTCTTTGCTCAAAAGTTCTGGACAAAGCCAAAAATAATGGCAGAATAAAGGTTCAGAATCAAGAACACTTTTGCATATTGCTCAAATTTACTTAAAATTAATGGAATTTCATATTTTGCATCAGCATCCCTTTTTTGTACAGTAAGAAGTATGAAACTGTTGTGTCTAGTATTATTGACTGTCTGTAATCTTGAATGATATACCAGCAAATCCGATTTTTTTATGATGGATAGGGAAAAATATCAGGCAAATCAGGTACAGGGACAGCGACAAGTATGTATTACTCCTGACAACTGTTAAACAACAATCACTGATCTGATGTGGCAGTACTAGTCACATTATTGGTATTTGCTGAAATCAGTGTAAAACTTGTATTGTTATGATATGTGTGTGCATGTGTGTGTGTGTGTGTGTGTGTGTGTGTGTGTGTTTTGGGGGGCTGCAGTGTAAAAGCAGCAATCTGGTTATAATTTATTTTCCTTTCTATCACAAACATCATTGGCACTGTCATTATACATGTGTGTGAAGGGGGATATGGTTGCAGTCCATTTATGAGTAAAAAGCTAGATAAAAATTATTTCACTTACCATGATAAACATAGACTTTACACATGATAGATGGTGATCTTTAGTGGGTTGGCAGGAATAGGATGTATGTGAAAGCAGATATTCATTGCTACAGTGGTGCAGTGAGTAGCTTTGCCATTTCACATACTTTGCTCTGGTTGAGGTCTCGACTGTACTTTTTTGCATGTGGAGTCTGCATGCCCTCACTGGCTTAGTTTGTGTCAGTCGTTGCACTCTGGTTTCTTCTGACACCTTAAAGACATGCAGTATATGAAATGACATTCCTCCAGATTCCCTGATGCTGAATGTGCAGTGTGTGTGTGTGTGTGTGTGTGTGTGTGTGTGTGTGTGTGTGTGTGTGTGTGTGTGTGTGTGTGTGTGTGTGTGTGTGTGTGTGTGTGTGTAAAATACCATACCACTGATTTTTATCTGTGCACACATAATAATGCTAGGCACATGCATACCTCTGCTGGATAGAGGTAAAAATGCATTTAACAAGTAATTATCTTTTAAAAATAAGGTATAAAATATATCAGAACATTCAGACCTTTATAGCTTCTAGGGGTCTGGTGGTCTGTACAGCCCAGATTGTATAAATGGATTTTGACGTGGACGTAGTGGTGGCCTCTGCCCTCAGCTGCACCCTTACTAAAACCAGCTCTGCTCAGAGGTGTGTACAGATGGTTACTGTAGCTTGTATGTGGGGGGCCAGGATGGTGTGGTCATTACTTTTTTAAAATTTTCCTCACAATGAAACTTCAGAGATGTACACAGGAGATCATTATAGTTTGTGTTGTGGCTGAGGGCAGCATAATCATTGTTTGATTTTTTTTTGCTTTCCTCATAGATTTCATAGGTGTGCAAACAAGGTTACTATAGCTTGTCTAAGGCCAGTGTACTGTCTGGGAGCAACAAGTTGCAATACATTTCTGTGATTACTATTTTTTCACTTTCATTACAATTAAACATCAGGCATATATAAAGGAGGCTGCCTTTAGCCACAGGGATGAGGAGATGTAGGGGCATGCTATGTATATGTATGATGACAAGTCACTTGAAATACATGACTGACCATTTGAGCACCTGCTTTTATGCCAGTCTAAGATCAGAGAGATGCAAGTCAGAGACTTTTTTTTGGAGGGTAGGGTTATGGAGGCAGGCATTATTCATCCTCTCAAAGGTTTGTCTTGTTAGTTTATTATGAGCTAATATTTTTGTCAGCTTTGAATATTTAGCCCTATGCATAACTTGAGTTGTCTTTGAAAAAAAAATACAAATTAGACAGAAATTATTTTCTTACTCATGATTTTTGTTCAGGCCTAAACTGGATCAAAATGCTAGAAAAATGCTCTAAAATGTTCCTGAGAGCATCTGCAATTGCATGGCTTCTGGGTCACTGCTGACACCCAGACCTCCCCACCCACTTAATTGAGTTATTTTTTACATGGTTATTACTGTGCTGTCTTGGCCAGGAAAGGGTATAAGGAAAAGTAAAGCTAAACAGCAACACAGAATTTCTTTCCTTAATCTTAATTTTTATTCAAGATATCATTAAAAGAAAAGGTTGTAAAAGAAGACTTTAAAATGCACTTCAGAGCACATAGAAAGTCATAGCTTCTTGAAAATGTTGAAGAGCAAGTTAAAATGTGAGAAGAAGAAGAATAAAGTAATATGCATGATGTGAGGAGCCTTTGATAGGGGAAAGATCGGAAGGAACCCCAGAGGATGTGTGTGTGTGTGTGTGGGGGGGTGAAACAGTAAGCAGTAGGTTGGTGTCATGGCACTCTTTGCCTATGACACCATACCCTTAAGGCCAGCCATGTTCGTAGGGTTACTGTAATGTATAATTGCTGCAAATAAATGTCAGTCACTGTCACTGCCCATCTGTGTAAAGGGACAACATATTGTTATACATAGACTTACTAAATTGTAAGTGTATTGTAGCTACAGTTTATCTGTTCATACTACCCATGAAACTCAGCAGCATAAACTAAAATGTTACTTAGGAAGATTGGCAGTGAAATGGTGATTCTTAGATTCGAAGTGTCCAGGGGCCCCAACCTGACGCTTGCTGGGGCCTCCCAAAATGCTAACACAAGCCCTAGAAGTTATAACATTTTCTAAAGGAAAAAATCTACACCAGGCTCTGTGGAAAAAGGAAAAATGTTGGAGATTAGAGAGAAAATATTTTTTGTGGATAATGACTGTCCCCTGTGCACCAGACAGAAAAAGTAAGTTTATCTTGCTTAGCAGACTGCATAGAGAGAGAATCCAGACAACAATGTTTTATTTTCTCAGGAATACCTAAAACATTCATGGAAATGGATTAAGCCCTGCAGGAGGCAAGAGAAGGATGATCACTGCAATCAAGGCACAAAAAGGAAAGAAGTGAAGACAGCACAGGACAAAAAAATGATTGAAAGAACACAACTGAAGCCTTCCCCAGTCTTTTTAAAACGACGGATGACAGACAAAGAGAAGTCCCCATTTTTTCAAAAAGAATAAGAGACACTGCTCTTCTGGACCAATTACCTGTAGTTAATGATACTCCAAACATATAGAGAGAACTGTAAAGTATAAAGCTCTCTGCTTATTGTAATGTAATATAATGTGTCAACAATATTGCTCCCATGAAAGGCAATTTATTCTAGTCTGTGCATTTAATCAACTCCCAATGGAGGGTAAGAAAGGTAAGAGAATTTATTTTCCTGCTTAAATTTTTGGTAGAAATATTAAGAACTAGGTTCTGAGATCTAATTTTTAGATTTTAGTAAGGTACAACATATTCTTTTTTATAAATCCCCAAAGCTTTTATGGTGGATATTGTACTCTATTCACTTACTAGAGATGAGAGAAGAGGGTGGCATGTTTTGATTGACAGTGGCAGGATTAGCATTGAAAACCATGATCTGATAGCCTGATTATGTCACTCAATCTGCCAGTCAGTGGAGGGAAATACTCAGTTTAGACTATCTAAGCAATTAATTGACTACACAGAGCTGAAAAGGAGCCCTCTGGGAGGATTTAAAGAAGAAAGGTAAAAAATTTAATAAGGTGGACTGTAATACTTGAAATGAGGGAAACTGAAAGACTGGAAGATTTATATAGCAAGTAGTGCACTGAAATTGGTAAAGAAAAAAGTGATGTTAAGATTAAGGGAAGGGTAGGGAAATTTAAACAGAGTTTTGTTTAGGATTTTGTTTAGTTCAGCTATAGATGAATGTTTTAGAAAGCTACGGCAGCACACATGAATAATATATGAAATTAACTGTTTGGGGGAGGGGGAATGATAGAGTATAAGCTGTCTAGACTAAAGTGTATATTTACAGCAAAGGTTAAGCAGGTGAATTTGCTCAGCATATTCATAGTAGGTGGCTGTACAAAACCATACTGCTGAAACAGAAGTAGTGTGGGGAACACAATAATAACAGTGGCTTAATTCTTAAGGAAGGGATAAGAAAACAAATGAATGTTTTTTGTATATAATTATTTGTTGTTTATTTCTGACTGAACAAGATTTTAATAGTATGCCTTTGCAATACAATGAAGGATCACATAAGCAGCTTATAGATTTTAGAGACAGGGTGAATCCTCGGAAGAAAAAGCAGCAAGTAAAGAGTAATTGGAAAGGTAGCATAACAGATTCCTCTTATCAACTGCTTGGGATAAGTCCTGCAACCATACAAAATATAATATAAAACCATGGAAATAGTAAAAAAGAGAACTAAATATTGGCATGATGCTTAAATTGTTAGCATGGAATGTAAAGGGCCTTACCAGCCAAAAGTGAGTATGATTCTTACATACATGTTACAGGAGACATATTTTAAAAAGTATTATGAACAGATAATAAAAAGGGATTTGAGGAAGAGAAATTCTTGTGATTTAATTTAAAGAAATTGTGGCTGATTGATATGACCTGTGTGCTAAATAAGGAAAAAGAGTACACTTTCTTGTCACAGACACATAACAACTGGGAAACATTATATATGGGATGTATGTCACAAGGGCATTGCTATTTTGTGAAGTCTTTTGACGCAAATCCGATATGTCTAATAGACCATTTCCCAGTCGTAATTCAGATTACGGTGTCAGTTTAACATGACAGGAAAAAAACACTTATAGTTTCCAACTTTTTGGGTAATGTGAGACAAATGTAAAAATAAGGTGGTAGAAAACTTAAAGCCATCTATAGGGAAATTAAGCATACATGATGGGAATACAATAGAGGGTTATGAGACATTAAAGATAGAGATAAAGATGCTGTTTGAAAAAAGAGAGAAGTATTACTTCAGCAAGAGCAACAGGCTGTAACTACAAAGATTATCAAACATAAAAGTACTGCACAAAAAAGGAAGAGAACTAATACCAATAGAAAGCAAGGAGTTGGTAGACAGTAGGCAGAAAGTAGAAAACTATTTAGAGGAAATTAATAAATCGAATTAACTGCTCTTAGATGGATATTTTTAAGAAGAATTATAATCACAAAAGATGGCAGAGAAGCTTCAACAGCACAAACTACAAAGGTGATTGTAAAAATTAGAGACCCGAAGATGGCAGGATGGAAAAAGAGCCAAAGAATATCTTGCATGTATTTAGAGATGTTTATAAAGATTTATATGAGCAGGAGAGGAGAAGGACAATGGGATGAATCAAATGGCAACCTACATGGGGACATGGGTCTTCCTACGTAGCATGATAGCTGCAATAATGCTACATGAAGTGAAACAGCAAGTTAAAAGACAAGCCACAGTGAAGACTCCAGAAGTAAATGGACTTCCAAGCATGTGAGGTAGAGTGTATGACTTTGTTTATTATTTATTATTATTTGAGGGGGAATATGTCAAGAACAGGGATATAATAATAGCAAAGGAAGATAAGGACCCATAGGACCTGGAATCATATATAGACTAATAGCAATATTAATTCATGATCATAAGATCTTTATATGGATCATAACACAGAGAGTGGCAAACTTGCTTCCAAAGTTGATAGACCTGAATCAGTGTTGTTTTTTTTGAGGGAAGACAAGCATTTGACAATATAAACAAAACTATGAGGCTCCAAAAGAAATCAGAGAGAAAAGGAAAGCTTTTTCTGTTGGTATGGTGGTGAAATACAGAAGTCCAGGAAGTCTTCAAAAGAAAGAAGAAATGCAGGAAAATATGGGAGATAGAAAAGATGGACCAGGCTAGGAAGGAATACTGGTTGGTTAACAAAGAGGGTAAGAAAGGAGTTGCAATAAAAAAGAACAAGGCATCAAAAGCACTCTACCAGCCTCTGGAAAGTGAGTCAGTAAATGGCGCAAAGAAACTATATCAGCTTGCAAGGCAAAGACAGAAAGATAAAGAAGATAGTCAGATGTCCTTCATAATGGATGCCAGCAACAACCTGCTCGCCAGTCCACAGAACATCAAAGGCCGAGGAAAGGAGAACTTCCAGCAGGATCTGAATGAAAACCTCACAGAAGTTGTACTGCCCCAGACACAGCCTATAATGAGAGAAGAAGCCCACGACAGAAGTAAAAAGAGCACTAAGGAAAATTAAGTCAGGGAAAGGAGCCAGTTCAGGTGAGGTCATAGCAGATATGACAAGAGTGGAAACCAAAGTAGCTCCAACCGCAGAAAAGGTTGAAGGGAACAGATTACAGTGGTTGAGGTACATGTGCAGAAAAGCAGAAGACAATCTGTTGAAGAAGATTTGGGACAGATGGGAAGAAAGCAAGAGGAAATGAGAGCATCCAGCAAAAAGGTGGATAGAGTGTGTAAATGAAGACCTGTGACAGTCAGGCATGAGTGCCAAAGAAGGCAAGAGAGTGACATTGAATAGGGAGAGATCATGGCAGTTGATACACTGACCCTATATTAATAAAATGGGAAAAATGGGGGTGTTCATGATGGTAATGATGAGGATAATGATGAATCAACAGGATGAGCAGTTTGTCAGAGGTTTGCCCTTAGTAGAGGTAATAGATAGGGATGGCCATTGCCCACGTTATTATTTGATATTTACCTAGAACCTCTGGGAAAAAAGGTTCAGGAACATACAACTGAAGAGTAGAAGAGGGGGGAACACAATCAGAAAATTGCATTAATTACAGCTGCTGTGATATTGTATATAACAGAACAAGAAAGTGATTTAGGATGTTTATTCAAATTTTGAAAGATTTTCAGGATTTAGCAGGGTACTGCATAAGTAAGAATAAAACTAAGGCAATGGCTATCAATTATGCCCCAACTATGAACTGATACAGCAATATCAGCAACACTGTCAGGAGCGTCAGTGGAGCAACAGGTAGCACATTTACCTTTGGTACTGGAAGACCAGAAGAATGTGTACTGTATTCTCATTCTATGTGAGTTGATTGCTGACACTTCTGTGCAGCATTAAGTGTGTGCTGAACTCCTAAGTGTGTGCCCTTCAGATGTTTAACCGAAGTGCTGTCTCTTTGATTTGGTGATAGCTCAGGTGGATATAAAAGATCCTACAACACCTACCAAAAAGAGTAAGGTTCCTTTATTTATATAACAAATGAACTCTTATTGACATATTTACAGATATTTACAAATATACAAATATATAGATATCCAAATTTTCACACATATTCATAATTTGCCTTACAATCATACTAAATTTTCATCCCTATTAGACCCCCCACTCCCTTTTCCATAATCACAATCTGATTTTACGTAATTTTGTTGCTAAAATTCATTTCTCATTAAATATAATTGCATTTACTCTTTCATTCCATATAACCCATATGACATAAAACTAATTTTATCTATTCTTTTAACATATTCTTTACTTTTATATCTATATTTAATCAGATCCATGTTTATTTTATCCACTTCTTTTATATCTTCAAAAAAATCTACTCTAAGTAATATCCCCATAACCTTTTTACTCTTTTACATTTCAAAAACATGTCTAGTAGTTTCTTCTTCTTCTTGACAGTGTAAACATATTACATCACTTTTCTTTCTATATGGCATATTTCCTTTTACTGGTAATTTATCTATTACCAGTGTCAACAAAATTCTTACATCATACTTTTCTTTCTTTTTCTATATCATAATTTTTTCCACAAAAACGTTTTTTCTTGGTAGCATTTTATTTTTTTGTTTATACACTTTTTTTCTCTTATACTTTTTACCATATCCCCAAATTTATCATACTTACATTTATACAATTTTACTACTAATCTCTCATCTTTTCCATTTATCCACTTTAATCCTTTGTACAAATTTAATGAAGCAGCATATACCACTTGGCTAATTAACCCTAAACCTCTTTCCTCTTTATTTATATACATAACTTATCTTTTTACTGGTTTTGATCTAGAACCCTCATATAAATGAAAAAAAAATATCTGCATAAATTCCTTTTCATGTACTGTTGGCAACATAAATACACTTGCTAAATATGCTGTTTTCCCTGAATTTATCAAATAAGTATTTTTTCTGAATAATAATTTATATGTCCTCTAGAAAAGACAGGTTTGTTTTATTTATTCTATTGTTTTCCCATTGAATTCTACTTACATATTTATTCCCATAACACAGAAATTTAATTCATTGTAAAATATATACCCATTGTCTTTACTACATCACCTAAACCTTTATTTTTCTCTTTATTTAAAGTCATACTTATCAGCTCTAGACACTTGGTTGTGCAAAGTATTACTTCTTTTATCCAAATGTTGTTTTTTGCAATTATTATAGTGTCATCTGTATATGGTAAGAGGACTGGAATTTTTAATCCTTCAGGATCCTTCATCCACCTCCCTGTTTCTCCAAGCCACCTCTGCACCTAGATTGGAAACAGGAAGTGCTCATGCAAAAATGGGTCCCACTTGCAACAATAATGAGTAGTGGAAGTTCCCTGTTGCTCTGGCCAAATTACCTCTAATAGTAGAAACAACACCACGGGTCTCCCCTGAAAACAGGACATTAGCTTTGTGGGACTAACCCGGTCAACAAATTATAAATAAATAAATAAATGTATCCCTACTTGTGGGGTCATTATAGAATGATCTGCCTAAGAATACAGATGAAGAAAGAAGTGTAGAAGCAGCAAGAGAGACCTGGGAGGAAACAAGTTTTGAAATATGTGAAATGTAAGGAAATAAAAATGAATAAGCCTGGTTTTAGACAGTAAAATTTCAGCTATAAAAATATTTGTGGTCCCATTAACTTTATATGTGGGGCAATTTTTCTTTAAACACCAGCCAGAGGGTAAGTTGTGTGATAAGTTGTGGAAAGAACTAAAGGAGTTTCTGTGTGATAGAAAAAGACATAGGTAGAGTTAGGTGAAGTGAATTTTACCTGTATAGACAGAGGGGAATAAGGAAATGCCAAACCTACAAGGCTAGTCTTCTTAGCACAAGCACAACATTATAATGCAAAATGGAAGCATTTGAAATGGATGCAGGTTACATATACTCAGGTTATCCTAGGGTTGGAAGTGTAAACACAAAAAGAACCTGGAAAATAATTTAGTGACATGCGTATATAAAATAGCAAAGACATTCACAATGACAAAGCAGATGAGGTCATGGAGATCAGAGATATTTCCCACAAGGCTTCTCTAGCTTAAGAAACAAGGAGATGAGCTGAATAGGGAGTGTCTCAGGAAATCTAAAGAGCTGAGATTCTGGGAACAGCTAAGGCAGGGGCAATCATTTCTTGGAAAAGAGCTAAGTAAAAGTTTAGATTACAAGAAGGTCTCTTTATTTGATTCTTTGGACTGGTAACTAAGAGAGGGGTAAATTTAATTAAACCAGAACTAGCAGATTTATTAATTGAAGGTAGAATACCTGATGCACAACATAAACAAGGATAATAAGTAGGTTTTATAAAGCACTCCATGACAAACTATCAAAATTAAGGAGAACAATTTAAAAAGGATTGGGGAAACAAGATTAGGTATGCAGTGTATAAAGGAACAAAATGAAGGATATTTGTCAGGACCCCAGATATTCAAGTAAGTCCAGGAGATTTTGAATTTTTGCATGAATTTGTTTATACAAATATTGTTTTACCCACAACAGAATAAATAAGCTGTTTGCACAGTCAGATAGCAGATGCTGGAGGTGTAGGCAGGATATAATGGGTGACTGGGAACACATTTTCTGGCTTTTTCCAGTTTTAACACAATTTAAAGAGGGCTTACAGAGATGTTAATAAAGTTACTAGATGATCCTTTCATCTTAACCCAAAAAAAATTTTTTGTAGGGTGGGTGTTCGGCCAGGAATAGTCTAAGCAGTACGTAACTGTAGCTGCATAAATAATGATAGTAGCTAAAAAAAGTAATAAAATAAAAATAAAAATCAGAGCACACCCAGCACACAAGAGATAAAAGACATTATAAGAGGTTTGACAGATATGGAGTTGAATATATTAACCAAAAGAAAAACGTATTTTAGTGGATTAAATGATTAGTTGGTCCCGAGTGATATGCCTAGAAGAAAGGTAAAGTACATAGAAGTGGAAAATATAGGAAAGAAGCTGACCAGAAATAATTAATAAAAGCATAGATAGAATAGTAGAAAACTTGCTTAGATAGGATTGATTGAATCCTTGATGGCTATAAGAGATCACATCACCTTCTTCATTAAATTTTGTGTAGCCATTAATTGCGATACAACCAGTGTAATCCATAGTGCTGAGCTAAGTCCAGATGGTAGTTAAGGTTTAAAACTTGACCTTTCATGGTAGTTGATAATAACCAGCCCGCCACTACAGAAAAATGATGTGCACCATGCCTGGGGATTGAAACAACGCTAGAAGAAATTAACCTGTCAAAATATTAGTGGAAGCATGTATCACAGAAACTGGAAATATACATCTAAAAAACTGTCACATATAATAGGTAGAAATAATAACCTATTATCACAATGGAAACATTTTCCATATTATACTGAAATGTGAATTGTCTCACAGGTATAGACAAAAAGGAAAGAGTACTGAATTATATCAAGATATGTAGATTGCAAATAACAATACTACAGGAGACACCCTTGGAAAGTACTGAGCATATGAATTTGATAAAGAAAGGATTTCATGATGGATATTCAGCAGAGTATCAAGGACAAAGGAAAAGAGGAATACTTATACTAATTGTTAGATGAGCTCTAATAATTAAAGAAAAAGAAAAAAACATAATAATGGTAGATTTGTGGTAATAATGGGCTACTGGCAATGGAGGAGGATTACATTGTCATATATTTATATTCCACCTAAAACTGCCATTATGGAGCTTAAAAAAATATGGGGAGAAATAATCAGCTTTTAGCAGGGAATATTACTAATAGGTATGGACTGGAATTTGATTTGCAACAGTGAGAATGTATCTGGGGGCCTTGAAGTGAAAATATAACAAAAGAATTTCTGAAAGTATTTGTTACGGAAGACATGAATTCAGTAGTAGGAACTTGGAGAGAATTTACATATTACTCCCAGGGGTACAATAACAGGGTTAGATTAAACAGAAATTATATTTCACAGGAACATGAGCATTTAATCAAAGGCTGTGAAACACATCCAATAACTAGTTTAGATAATGTGCCAATAATAACTAACATAAAATGAGAGTAATGAAGTAAAAATGAGGCACTGGTGCTTCCCCACATATCTTTTAAAAAGAAGAATTTCTGGAATAAGTAGTGGAAATTATTTGGGAGTTATTAGGGAAGATAGAAAGTTCTTCAGAAGTTATAGCTAATGAGTGGCATAAAATGAAAGTGGGATTTAAAAATAGGATAGAAATAAAAGAAAAAGAGATGTGGTTAAGGGGTTGACAAAAATTAAAGTATTGCAGAATAAGGGGAGTTTCACAGAACAAAAAGAGGCACAACTGCAGAGTGCTAAAGAGAAAATAAGGGAGTACTGGGATAATATGCAAGAACTGACTGCTGTTAAGCAATTGTTTTTAATAATAACTCTAGAGAACAAAGTCTTTTAGCACAATGACTTAGGCAACAGAAAGTAGAAAGTGTTGTTATAACAAGAAAAAATAACCATAGATCCTGTGAAGGTACCCTCCCTGATGATTTAAGTGACCACTCTCTTACCTATATCATCAGACATAAAACCAACTTTCCCTCTCCAACATCCATTAAAAACATCAGATCTAAAAAGATCTTTAACCCTGAACTTTTCCAGATGGAACTAATAGCATGTAACTGGTCACCCTTACAAAACCTACCTTTAGATGAAGCCGTTAGTTACTTTAACTCCAACTTCCTTGCCATCCTGAACCACCATGCCCATACCAGACAAATTAGAGCTAAAACAAACATGCTCCATGGCTCTCTAAAGAAACCAAACAAAAAATCAATGCTAGAAACAAACACTGGGCAAAATGGAGAAAAACTCAAAACCCTATACACCAACAAACCTTTAGACAACTAAGAAACCAAACTAAAAAAGCTATAATATCTGACAAAAAAACTACTACCTCCTATCCCAACAAGCCAGTCAAAACAAGCCAAAGAAATTTTGGTCTAGTATTAACCAACTACTTCATCCAGGTCAATCCACCACTCCTAACCCTCAAAACACTGAACACAAAACACCAATAAATATAGCCAATGATTTTAATACCTTTTTCACTGACACTATACAAACATTAGCTAGTCAGCTCTCACCTAACAACTTTACTTTACCTACTAATAAAGCAACCTCTCCCCCTTCTTTTCACTTTCAACCCATTCCAACATCATATATACTAACCCTTCTTCAGAAATTGAAACCATGCTCTCCCTCAGCAGACCAACTACCTGCTGAATTCCTACAACTAGCCGCTAAAGCTATTGCCTATCCAATATCTATCCTGATCAACAGAACTATTACCGAAAGTTATATCCCTACTTTATGGAAAATTTCCCATATTATCCCCCTCCACAAAGGTGGGCAATCCACTGAACTCTCCAACTATCGTCCCATTGCCCTCCTCTCACCTCTGGCAAAGATCATGGAAAAATGCATTCACAGACAACTACTTCACCATCTAACACAAAATAATTTACTAGCCAACTGTCAGCATGGTTTTAGACCTTCACATAGCACCACTACTGCCCTTCTTTCCTTCACAGATAGTATCAACAAACACCACAATCTAAACAAACTCTCTTCTGCCCTATTTATTGACCTGTCTAAAGCTTTTGACATGGTAAATCACCAAATTCTCATCACAATACTAAAATCCCTGTCACTTGATACATCCTCCATAAAGTGGTTCCAGTCTTACCTTGACAAAAGACAACAGGCCGTACTATGGCACAAGTCTCTCTCTACTCACTTGCCAGTCAACCTTGGTGTCCCCCAAGGATCCATACTTGGATCTCTACTTTTTTCCATTTTCATCAATGACCTTCACCTTGCCATCCCCCAAGCCACATGCATACAATATGCAGATGACTCTACACTGATATGCTCAGCCCCCTCCTCTTCTGAACTTCTCTACCTTACCCAACAAGTCTTTAACACAGTTGAGCAATGGTTCACACATAGATGCCTTCTCTTAAACCCCAAAAAGACTAAACTCCTCATTTTTTCTCCTACTAGAAAATCCCCCCATTGGATTTCTCAGTTAACTCTACCAATAAAACTATTATATCCCCTGAACCTACCACCAAACTATTAGGAGTCACCATTGACAATAATCTAAACTTTGATATCCATATAAACAATACTATAAAAACTGTCAACAAAAAGCTAGGCTCTCTATATAGGATAAAATAATTTCTCCTACCTTCAGCTCGAACCACAATAGCACACACTCATCTAATCTCTCCTTTTCTATATGCCTCACCTATTTTTACTAAACTATCTAAAAATAATCTCAGCAAACTGGAAATGTCCTACAATAACATCACCAGATTTGAAACAGGTAACCCATTTAGAACCCATCACTGCCTTAATTTAAAACAGCTAGGATGGCTTGAACTACAAAATCTAATTAAATACCATCAACTAACTATAGCTCACAAAACCCTTTACACACCTTCCAAAACACCTATTCATTCCACACTAATCACTCCCTATAAAAACGTAGATTCCTTAAGGTCTTCTCAGAAACTTCTAGCACATATTACTAAAACAAACAACAAGGCTGGTGACTCACTTTTTTCTAATATAGTAGGAAAAGCCTGGAATCTCCTACCAAATGAACTCTCCACACTTCCCTCACTTTCGGATTTCAAAAGCAATCTGAAAGTGCATCTCAAAACTCACTGGTTATGCCCATGCTCTAAACCTGACTAGCTCAAGAGTCACTAAATACTCTGATCTTCCCATCCCATCTACTTATCTAAAGAAACTTCTTCCTTATAAAACTAGTTCTACTATCTCTAGAACACCTAATCTATATTACTTTCATTTGCTATGACTGTATTCTACACTGTAAAATTTGGGATTTAACTGCGTCCTTTGTTATGCCTGTATTCTACACTGTTAATTTTTTACTATGATAACCTGTAATTGGCACTGTAAATAGAATTTATTTGTCTTCTATATCCGTAGATAGAATTGTGTTAAATTCATTGTCTTACCTAGGAGCTTATCTCCCTGGGCTTCTACTGAAAATGGACATGTATCCAGTTAGACTAGCCCAGTAAACAAATGTAAAATAAAATAAATAAATAAATAAATATTAGAGGTATTTTGGAAATTTTATGAAAATGTATATAAAGCAGAGAAATGTGGACATCAATAAAAAGCATAAATGGGCATATTTATGGAAGACTTAAATATGCCAAGGTTTAGGTAGATGAGGCTCAACAATTAACAGCTAAGATAGGAGGAGATGAGATAAAAACAATGCTGTAAAACCAATCTGCTGAAAAGTATCCAGGAATAGAAAGTATTCTGGTGGAAGTTTGGAACCTAGGAGGGAAGAAATTGATAAAGATCTGAAAGGTTTTGTTTAATGATATTTTAAAAGGGAGGGAACACCAACATCCTGGAAAAAGGCTGTGATAGCTGTAATACCTAAAGATAGTAAAGACCCATCGGATCCAGCTTCATATAGGCCCATTTCAGTTTTAAACCATGACTATAAAATGTTTATGTCGATAATGGGTAAAAGAATGGCAAAGATTTTACCAAAATTGATAGATATAGATCAGTGTAGTTTTGTGGAGGGGAAACAAACATTTAACTACATTAATATAACAATGATGAACCAAAGGGAAGCAGAATGTAAGAAAATACCATTGTTGTTGTTGGGTCTCGATACAGAGAAAGGATTTGACAGTGTAAGCTGGGATCTTATGAGCAGGGCAATGGAAGTATTTGCATTCCCTGAAACAATAATAAGGTTATTTAGGAGGATATATGAGGGATTGGAGGCAAAATTCAAAGTGGGAGGGTTCCTCTCTGATAACTTGTATCTGAACAGAAGAACCAGTCAGTGGTGTCATCTTTCTCCTTTGTTATTTGCATTATATTTAGAACCATTGGCACAGAAAATAAGGGACTCAAAAATTCAAGGACATAATTGGTATGGTAATCAAGAAGAGTTGGCTTTATTTGCAGACAATATTATTTTGTACTCAATAAAAACAGAAAAAGGATATTTCAGTATTGTGGAACATTCTGATACATTTTCACATTTTTTGGTGATATAAAATGAATGAAGATAAAACAGAGGGTGTATCTCTAAACTGCGTACTCACACATGAATTGGTTCAGCAAGACATATATGTATTTATGGGGACATATTAAAATGAAGTATTTAGGAATATGAGTTATAAAGGATTTTGTCACATAAGCTAAGGATATGTGGGAAGAGACTAAATGAAAGACACTATAAAAACTGAGAAACTGGAAGATGGAAGCTATGGATATGCATAGCAAGGTGCAAGCAGTAAAATTGTTTTAGTCCCTTTAGTTTTATAAACAGGTCAGACATATTTTTCACAACCTGAGGATGAGTTGTGGATAGTAATTAAAGTGTTAAAGGATTTTATCTGGAAGGGAAAGAGGGCAAGAGTCAAGTGGGATAGGTTGATTCTTCCAACAGAACAATGTGGTTTTGGATTACCTGATTTGAATGGACAGTTAAGGCTCATATACATAACACAAGCAGAAAGCTATAATTCAAAGTAGAGAAGGATGCTGATGATGCAGGGGGAAATTCAAGAAATTAGGAGAGAGTGGTATTTTGGATGCAGATCTTTAAGAAGAATAACAAGAGTCATAGAGAATATTATATTGATAAATTAGCAGAAAGTATTCTAAGAGCTAAGCCAAAATGAGAATGGAGAAAGGAGATTCTGCCAATAGGAGTGACTGCGATTAGGGGTATACAGAATAAGTAAGAGGGATCAGGAATTTACTGGAGGAAACTGGCAAAAGAACCAATGTATTTGGGACAAGTAATTAGACAGGCAAAGGCAAAAGAATGGGAAGAGGTCAAGAAAACATTTGGATTCAAGGGCTATAGACTGCCTTTCCTATTAGGGATTCATATCAGAGTATAGTCAAAGAGAAAGGGATAGGGAAATCCTAAGTCAAAGACCTACTCTGGTAGAGTTTTTAATTGAATCTAGGAAGTTAGAAAAGATTGGGAAGAGACATTGAATAAGTAGTTCACAAATAAACAATGGGAGGACATATGAATGACTCCCAAATATGGAAATAACTCAAGAAGATTGAGGATTTTTGCTTGGAAGTGTTTATGTAGGTATTTCTTACCCCAAGTAGACTTCAACAAATTTTTCCTCAGGTAGATAGCAAATGTTAGAGGTGTGACAGGAAGAAAGAGGTAACTTGGAATGTGTTTTGGGAGAGTAATAAGTTGGCAAACTTTAAAAATTCCCTACAGAGCACTCCATCAAAAATATTGGGTGAGCAAAGGGGTGTAACTAAGGAATTTTTTTTTTGTGAGATGGGATACAGAATCTGAATTGCCTAGATATAGTAAGGCTTTGTTAAGCTTAATTCTGGTGGCTGCCAAAAATGGAATTATTGTAAAATGGAAATTAAAGTCTAAACCAACCATATATGAAGTAGCAAATATTGTAGCAGATAAAATAACTGTAGGTGGGATCTTTAAAAAATTACATGCAAAAAATGGAAATCATGGGAACAATACATGAAGAAAAATATTTTAGAGGAGGAATGACGTTTAAGGGAAGACAACAATTGACCAGCTTATGTAATGTTGAGTTGATTATATTGTACAAAAAATATATGCAATATATAATGTTTGCAGCTCTGAACATATTAATATGGATTTAATTCTTTTATATAAATAAAAGTTTCCCTATGTCACAAGATATAATTCAATAAAGGTGATTAAAAAAGATTTACCCCATTTCAGTTATTGTATGTCAACATCTCTGAGGCTTGCTGGCCATAGCAAAGGGGAAGAAAAAAAAGCATTTATATGTGTCATACCACACTTCAAAAACTTGAAAATTAGGTTAAATATTGCTATGCCAATATTTAAGGAAGATGTGCAAATGACACAAAAGCTACACCAGACAATACATACTAAAAATCATTGAGTACAAAGCCCCCTTTGACATGTACTTAACCAAGCATATGCAACAACTGAAGCAGAGACAGAGGTTCCTTGCAAAAGGAATACAATACCAGACTTGGATAGTTTAAAAAAGAGCAAATCGTTAGCTTTAGTTTCACTGATGAAAGCAAGTTCCTAGCAAGGTCCCTTTGAGGTGGTAAGAAAAGTGAACAAAGTGAACTACAAAATAAGACCAAATGTAGAGAGAAAAAGCCAAAACAGATATATCATAATAATGTGTTAAAATCACAGAGGGAAACTGAGATTCTGTGTTCAGCCTGGGAGCTGTTATAAATGCTATTAGTGTGGCATCAAGGAATTCTGCCCCTGATGATCAAATAGACAACACACTGTCTAAGTTGAAGATGCAAGAAGTAATATATATATATATATATATATATATATATATATATATATATATATAATCTTCACTTTAGAAGCTCGAATTCCCAAAAACCCGAACTTCATATGTTCGATTTTCGGAAACTCAAACTTCTAAAATGAAACGTAAAAAAAAAAAAAAACAGTCAAACATCGCTTTTGCAGGGGGGCTTTTCCCCCCTGCACCTCCACACCCCCTATTTAAATATACCAACTGCGAGATCGCGCTACAGTGGGGAAAAGGGAAATCTCCCATTTTGTGCTGTATGCGGAAGCACAAAACGGGAGATTTCCCGTTTCCTGTCAACATCGCAAAGAAAATGAAAACATTACTTACACACAGAGCATATAAGGGTCCTTGCCTCTGTGTGTAAGTAATGTTTTAAGGTAAGTAAAGTGTTATTTTTTAACACTTTACACATTTGAGTTACTGAAAGCTCGAGCATATGGTTTTGACCATATGCAATTCGAGCTTTCAGTAATTCGAGCATGTAAAGTGCTCCTATATACAGATATATATATATGTATATATATATATTTTTTTATTGAGAAATAAATATTTTTTCCTGAGCTACCTGGTAGAACAGATTTAATACAGCATTATAATGAAATAGTGCCAGAAGAAGTGAGAAAAAAAAGAGGAATTATTGAAGAGTCACAAAGAGAATGGAGTAGTCTGATTGTGTTTGTCGCGAAACTGGGCAGGTCCATAGGATTTTGTAGTGATTTCTAAACATTGAATGCCAAGTTTAAAGTTGACACTTATCCAATGCCCAGAGCAGATAAGTTTGTAGGGGGTTATGCAAAACAAGTTTTTTGACCACACTAGATGTAGGCAAGAGGCAGGGATGGCCTTACACATAGGCAAACTAGGCAGCCAGCTACGGCATCAGTTGGCCAGGGGTGTTTTTCTATCTTTTCTCTCTCTCTTTGTTTGTTTGTTTTTTTTCCAAATACATAATTGGTGGCTGCTTGAAAGAGCCACACATGCAGAGCATTTTACTTTATCGGCTTTCTGCCCTGTCAACCTATGAATTATACAATGAATCACGCATTCTCAAAGCTCTGTGGGGTTTTGAGACCCATTGACTGGACCACAGTGGGTTGGACCAAGCAGAAGGCCTGGAACATTGAAATATGTAGAGTAATGGTTACCGGGGCACTAGAAGTTTGACCGTATAGTGTGGATATGTGGCATGGAGGATATGAACAAGAATACTGTGGTGCAATTAGTAGCAGCTTTTTAATCCAGACTGTCAATGGCAGGAAATTAGATTTATACATCTTATTTTTTCCAGATTTTGCCACCAGTAATGGCCAACATTACAGTTTCATACTTCTTATTCTTCAGGGAAAAAAATCATCTGGCAGAGTTTTATTACTTCTTAGTCTTCAGAAAATGCATGCTGATGCATAACGTGTTGTTTCCCCCATTACTTTAGGTATTGCCCCTGTTTCTTGAGCAAAGAATTTGAAATCTACTCCCTTTACTGAACCTTATTTTGCCTTGAAAATGCATGCTAATACAAATGTTGTTATTCTATAAACTGTATGGGTTTGCCTGTAGGGAAAAAATATTCATTTTGAGGCTTTGCAGGACTAATGTGATTTGTGTGAATCATCTTGGAGTACCTTAATGTGTGGCTAGTGTTTGGGTGGAATATAGCTAAAATGCATTATATCATTTTTTTAAAACAATCATTCTGAAGTGAATGCAGAAATATCTATAACTGATTGGTGGGTGATGTCTGTGGAGGAAAGTAACTGACCATCTAGTTTGCTTATTTTAAAACAGAAACTAAACTAGCTTGGCTTTGCAGGACTGGTGTGCATTTTGGGAAGTGAAATGATTTTACCCTATGTTTGTATGAAACTAATTTCAATTCTGTGACAAATTGTTATCATTATTATTTTTATAACAATATGAGGTATACAACATCAGTAAAGTGGCTGTAACTGACAGGTATGGAGGCTGTCTGCATATAAAAGAGGCTTAGCCTTGCTATTATTATATCACTGTTAAACAAAAGCCACTGTTCTGGCATAGCAGAAGGAGTATCACACAATATATTGTATTTACTCAAATCAAGGTAAAACTAGTAACTAGTATTACTATGGCTTATGTTTTTTATGTATGTGTGTGTGTGGGGGGGGGGGTCACAATGTATTTAGGAATAACATGTTGGCCACAATTTGTTTACTTTTCATCACAAATAGCCTTGCACATGGCAGGTGCCTATCTTTTATGGTGTAGTAGGAGCAGAACCTATGTTTAATTTATTTACACTTTGTTGACTGGTTTAGTCCCATTAGCCCAATGGCCTCTTTTCAGGAAGCATTTGTGCTGACTAGAGGAAATCTGGCCAGAACACCTGAGAATTCCCCCTACTCCTTTTGATATCTGTTGTGAGATCTTTTACATCCACCTGAGCTACTACCAACTTGAGCAGATGAGACTTTGGTTTAACATCTTAAATGAAAGAATGCTGTATGTGAAAGCAAGTACTCACACCTCATAAACTTGATATTTCACCTATCTGACCAAAGGTAAGAGTGAAGCATATGTAGGCATGTGTGTGTTTGTGCATCTTGTGATAGACCCGGCTTGCAAGGGACAGTGTCAAAGTGTGTGAAAAAACAATACATCTTTTTATTAACCTGGATTGCCAGTGTCAGTGGTTCAACAATTAGAATGCTTGCTTTTTGGTGTTGGAAAACTCAAAAGGATGTGGGTTCTATTTACACACAAGGTGACTGGATACTTTTTCTATTACTGACATGGCTGTGCAGCATTGGGAGTAGGAGGCTCCACTCTCAAATGCACCATCTTTTGTATGAAACATTAAACCAGGAGCCTCAGTTGCTGGTAGCTTATGTGTATGTAAAGGATCCCATGGCACTTACTGAAAATAGTAATGGAATTTCCCCAGTGTTTGGGCATAGATCCCCTAGTCAGAACAAACACTACCTTGGATTTCCTCTGAAAAAAGGTTACTAGCCTAGTGGGACTAACCTGGTTCACAAAGGATGACTAAATAAGAATGTCAGGGGAAGTGTCAGTATATGTTTGCACATGTGAAAAATTAGTGTATCTTGTGACAGACCACGTCTGTGCATATGTAAAAGAATCTGTGCTTCTTGTGACAGACATGGACTGTCATGGCCAGTGTCAGTGAATCTATCACTTTTCTTGTGAAAATATCACTGCTTTGTATCTGTGGGCACACATTATTCCCAGGCCCATACCTGACTTTTTGGGTAACAGTTAACTTTTTTAAGAAGTCATTATCTTTCAAAAGTAAGGTACAAAATGTATGAAAGAACATCTGGACACTTACAACTTCTAGAGCTTGGTGGCCCCACAATGTAATAAGTGGGATTTTAATACAGGCTTCATGGTGGCCCCATAGGCTTCATAGTGACCTCTACCCTGAACCCCACCTGAACTGGGCCTGCTCACTGTTGTGCATATAAAGTTATTGTAGCTTGTGTGGAGTCTGTGGATGGTGCAATCATTATTTCTTTAATTTTCATTTTAATTTTACAGATGTACAGAAAGTGTTTATTGTTTTGTGTGGGGGCTTTGGACAGTGAGGTCATTATTTCAGTTTCTTTTTTTTTCCAGTTTCCTCACAATTAAACATTGGACACATATACAGGTGACTATGTTGTGTGAGTAGGGGTAAATAGGCACATTGCTTTATATACATTTGACAACAGCTTGCCATGTCTTACTGATTGTAATAGTTATTTCAGTTTAGTCTTAGCCTGACATGAGATGGGTACACAGAAGGTGGCTGGCTGTCTTTTGGGGGTATGGATGAGGAGGCATGTCAGATATTTTGTCAGACGTAAACACTAAGCCTTGGACACAACTTATTTGTTCCTTAAATGAAAAGATAAAATAAAACTGCATTTCTTTCTGTACTCATGACTTTTGTTTAGGCAAATCAATAGAAAAAAGGTTAGAAAAATGCTTTAAAATGCATCTCAGATCATCTATAAAATGTGGTATCTGGGAGCCTACCATCCCCCCAGATTCCTGACAATTCAAATAGTTTCAGACACAGTTATTACAGTACAATCTTGGCCAGTTATGGTTTATTGAAAGCATGAAAGAAAAAAATGAAATTTCTTTCCTTACTTGTAATTTTGGTCAGTTAAATCAGTGAATCAAAGGGTTAAAATGCCCTAAAAATGAATCCACCTCACAGATATAGCCCTTGGATCCCTAGCAGCTCCTAGGTTCCTGAGTTTGGGGGCCTAACAGTCCCTAGGCTCCTGATTTAAGTCAAGTATTCCCTATACAGTTATTACACAGCAGTCTTGCCAAGTTGGGGTTTCTTGAAAGGATGCAAGAAAAATTAAAATTGAAAGTAAGATTGAATTACTTTCCTTAGTTATGATTTTTGTTTAAGTTATCACTGGATGGAAAAGGTTGTTTAAAAAGCTCTGAAGTGCATCTTACAGCTTTTATAAACAGATGAGTTCTGAGAGACTATCAGCCCCTAGACCCACTTTTTAATTTGATTCTTTATTCCAGTTATTACAGTGCACTCTTGACCAGTTAGCATGAGTTGAAATGATGCCATAAAAAGCTAAATTAGAGAATAATACTGAATTTAGGTTCATATTGTCTCCTTGCTAATGTTTTTGTTCCGTCTGTCATTGAATCAAAAGGTTAGAAAATAGTGATAAAATGCAGCCCAGAGCATCTATAACCCAACGGCTTCTGGAAGTTGTGGATGCACGCAGAGCCACATCATGGTCAAATATGTCCATATGCAGAGTAATAGAACCTGGAACAATGCTCTCCCAGCCGTTCCAGTGTCCCATTACTTGGTTATCTCTCGCTGATTACCATAAACACCGTTCAAACATTCAGCGTGAATGCTATTTTCTTTTTAGTCTTGAAATAATTACAGAAATTTGAATTTAATTTAAACCTTTTATTTCAGATTTTATTGCACAAACACTGCTGGCCATTTGCTAAACAAAGCAGTCTCACATTGAAAACAGACTTAGCATGAGCAACAGTAAACCTCTCTTTCCTTGAAACTCACATTCATTGAAAATGCATCTGACCAGTCACAAATTAAGTGTATCTTGGGCCCCAGGCTGTTTTCAAAACATGGGGCCCATGAACACATTTTTAGGATCATGCATAAATGCATGTATTCTTTCATTCACCTTCCTGATTAATTTAAATTATATTTCTGGTTTATTATGGCATCATTTGTCAGAATGCATTTTAAATTTGTAGTTTTGAACATTTTTTTCCAGTAAGCAGTGAAATAAAATGTATGAACTAACAATGGCAAAAGTATCCATTTCAAAACTTTTCAGCTATAAAAAGAACACAAACTGCTATGCTTATAATCCACTAATATCTGTACTCAACAATTGTCACCAGTTTATCATCATCTGTGTTCACATCATATGTCTGATTTTGATAAAAATGGCCACGGTAAAGTATTAAAATTGGCTTTACACAAATGGACACTAGTCTTACAAAGACAGACTAATCACCTTTTAACTTTTTCAGTTGAGTAGGGTCAGTGATTTTTAAACACTGACATCCCCAAACCGGCAATTATAGCTACATTGTTGACTGCATCCTTCTTACATGCCTGTGTCAAAATAAATAAATAATAATAGCAATAATAATGACCAAAGGCCCATATCTCAAATTTGTTTCACTCAAACGCATATTAGCCAAAGTATTTCAACTTAATTCACACACACACACACACACACACACACACACACACACACACACACACACGCACACACTTATGTATGCTTATGTGTATACATAAAAATATTAACCACCTGATAAGACATGATAAGTCAATAAGCATAATCTCTACAGAAGTAAAAGTCATCTAAATAATCCCGCATTAAACAGAACTATTATTAATGCAGAGGTTGCTGCTGGCAAACAACTTTGCATTTCAGTCCTTCATCTAAAATGTAGTGCTTGTTGCCCTTGAAGAATAAGTTGCCTGTGTTGCATTAAAAAAATAATGTGTTGCAATCCAATCTTGTACAGAAGACTGTACCACAGTCATCATCATCATCCTCATCAGCCCCCTTTTTCCCATTTTTCTACATGGGGTCAGGATATTGTGTTAACTGTCGACAACTCTCTCGATTCAGTGCCACACTCCTGCCTTCTTCAACACTCATGCCTGACTGTCGTAGATCTTCTTTCAAACAATCCATCCACCTCTTTGCTGGATGTCCTTGCTTCCTCTTACCTTCTTCCTGTCTGTCCCAAATCTTCCTCACCAGATTGTCTTCTGCTTTTCTACACATGTGCCCAACCCACCGTAATCTGTTCTCTTTGATCTTTTCTGCAGTTGAGGCTACTTTGTCTTCTGCTCTTATGTCCTCATTTCTTCATCTGTCCCACAGTGTGCATCCTATCACTTTTCTCAGGCCCTTCATTTTCATCCCCTCTAGCTTCTTCAACTGTTCTACCTTTACTGCCCAGGTTTCTGTATGACAGTAGTGCTGGTCACAGCACTGTCTTGTACACCTTACTTTTCAACTTCTTTGGCATTCATCTGTCATAGACTACACCTGATACTCTATGCCAGGTGGCTGTAGCCCCTCTGATTCTAGCTTTGACCTCTTCATTCAGACTACCCTTCTCCTCAACTACTCCTCCCAGATACTTGAAGCTGTTTACCTGTTCCACTATCTTCCCTTTGATCTCTTTTCTCAGCTACTACATTGCTGCTATTACCACCATCTTATCTGTGCTTTGTTTCATCCCATGTGCCCTCATATCTGCATTACATTCTCCTATCCTTTGCTGAAGTTCTAGCTTAGAGTCTACCTGTACTGCCACATCGTCTCCATACAGCAGCTTTGTAGATCCGTCCCCTCCAACCTGTTTGCTAATGTAGTCCATCACCAGTATGAACAGCAGTGGGCTCAGAGCTTAACCCAGATGAACACCCACACCCACTGGGAACCCCTCTGTGAGGCCGAACACTGTCCGTACTTGAGACATTGGGTCATTGTACATAGCCTGCACTATTTCTACCAATGTTTCTGGGACTTCAAACCACTGCAGTACTGCTCTGATCAGCTTTCTTGGGACCTTGTCATATACTTTCTCCAAGTCTAGGAATGCCCAGTTGGACTCTCTCCTCATCTCTAGCTTCTTCTCAAGTATCTGTCTCAATGCAAACATTGGGTCAGTTGTGCTGCATCCTGATCTGAATCCAAACTGCACATCTCCCATCTTACATTCTATTACTCTGCATATCCGTTTATCAATCACCCTCTCCAGAACTTTCATGCAATGTGATAGGAGTTTGATGCTTCTGTACTGCCCACAGTTGTGGATGTCCCCTTTGTTCTTGTACACTGGTACTAGCATGCTTATTCTCCAGTCATCAGGGATATGCCTTTCTCTCCACACTGCTATTAGTACCCTCAGGAACTATTTCTCCCCTATCTCACCCAGCATCTTTATTATATTTGCTGTGACCTCATCTGAGCCTGCTGCCTTCCCTGACTTCATATTCCTTAGTGCTGTTCTTACTTCTTCTAAGGTGGTCTCCTCTTCTTCTCTCATCCTAGGCTGTTTGTAGGGCAGTTCAGCTTCTGTGGGATTTTCTTCATTCAGAAGCTGTTGGAAATACTCCTTCCATCTGCCTTTGATGTCTTCTGGGCTGGTAAGCAGGTTGTTGCTGGCATCTCTTATGAAGGGTGTCTGACTATCTTCTTTATCTTTCTGTCTTTGCCTTGCAACCTGATATAGTTTCTTTGTGCCCCTTACTATGTCACTTTCCAGAAGTTGGTACAGTGCCTCTGATGCCCTAATCTTTGCTATTGCAACTTCTTTCTTAGATTCTTTGTTAGCCAACCAGTAGTCCTTCCTAGACTGGTCAGTCTTTTCTGTCTCCCACTTCTTCCTGCATTCCTTTTTTCTTCTGATGGCTTCCTGGATTTCTGCATTCCACCACCATCTTTCCTTATGTAACTTATTTCCATACCTGGCTGGGCCACATATTTTTTCTGTAGTCTTAACACATGCTGTGTTTAGGCACTGCCATTCTTCTTCAACTCCACCTATTTCCTCCTCTTCTTGGGGTGCTAGAGCCCTGAGTAATTCCTTGAACTGTTGTACTTTCTCTCCAGTCAACTTCTAGGTCTTCAGCCTGGTCTCTGTTGACCATAGAGCCTTCTCCGACCACTGCTTGCAGCTGATTGTGGTAACTAGTGGTTTATGCTGTGTGCCGACTGTTTCACTGGGGATGACTTTGCAATCATGGATCCTGCCCCAATGCCTTTTCCTTGCTAGGAGGAATTCTACCTGAGTTGCATGTTGACTACTCTTGTATGTGATCTTGTGACGTCTCTTTTTCTGAACCATGTGTTGGCTACTATCAAGCCATTTGCCAAACAGAAGTCTAGAATGGCTTCTCCTTCTTTATTCTTGTTGCCCCACCCATGTGGACCCAAGCAGTCCTCATATCCTGTTCTGTCTGTCCCGATATGTGCATTCACGTCACCCATTATCAACACCAATTCATGTTGTCCTGCTTTATCTAGTAGGTCCTGCAACTGCTCTCCGAATGCACTCTTTTCCTCACTATCACAACCCTGCTGTGGGGCATAGGCTGATATTATGAATACTGCCCTATCATTGCACTGGAGTCTGACTGCCATGAGTCTGTCATTAATTCTAATGATATCCCTTACTGCCTTCTGAAGCCTCTCTCTCACCACAATTCCTACCATATTTCTAGCCTGCCCTCCACCTGAGTAGTAGATTCTAGATTCCAAGCCAAGTGGCTGCACTGCCCTTCTATCTCATCTCCTGGATACATAGGGTATCCATCCTCCTCCGTATCATCATGTCATCCACTTCCAAGCTGCATCCTTTCAGTGAACCTACATTAAGAGTAGCAATTTTCAGTTCATGTTTGGCAGGTTGGTTTTACGTCCAGCTTTTGCTCAACAGAGCTATCCCAGGTAACCCAGACTGACACCGGCCAGCCAGTAGTTTATTGACCCAGGGCTGCTGGGCTTTATGGCAGGCACACACTGGCCAATAGGGGCACATATACCCCTCCCACCATTAGCACAGATCCCTGGCATGGGTCAGAGTAGGCCGGGACCACAACCCACTTATCTCCAGTAACTACCCATGCCCATTTTTGGCAACATTAGTCAACATGACCGAATCACCTTGAGCCTTATTTTACACCATCGAGTGGCTAGCCCTGCCATGGCACGCAGTCTGTGATCAGTGTTCTCCTATCTTGAGGATACTGCGCAACACAGTAGATGCCCAAAGCAGTTGGTCTGTACAACTCTTCCCCCTATAGGGTACCATGTAGAGTTTGTGCTGCTGTTGCCAGCTCCATTCATTGGTGAATTTGAGATGGAAACACTCAGCATGTTTTTTGGACATGGGATAAACCCCCCGGAGACACAAGGAGAACATGCAAACTCCAAACAGGCATTGGTCGGAGGTCAGGATCAAACCTTGTACCACAATAACATGCATCAATGGCTCTGTGAGGGATGCTGAAGATCAAATGGTTCTGATCATCATGATAAATAATGCAGACTGTAATACATGACAAATGTCAAATGCTTTGCATTTGCTGGAGGCTCTGTAGAAGGCACTGCAACAATATATTATTAAAATGCAACATGTTTAGACTATATTTCACAACCCAGGCATATTAATTAATGGATTCATTATTTAATGAAATGATTGAAGCAAAACAATTACAGATAATATAAATATTGTAGCAATTGCTTTTGTTCAACAGCCAACAAGTCATATAAAATCAGAAATATTACTGCATATAGCATACTGTTTTATTTATTTATTTATTTATTTATTTATTTGTGTGGGGAGGGGCTTATATGCTTTCAGGACACCTACATCTCAGGTTTGACCACCCTATGTCTTCTCTGTTAGACTCTCTGTCAGATTAGCAGGCTATTCTAAATTACTTAAAAAGTTAACAGAACACAGGTTTTGCATCAGCGTGTATTTTTTGTGTTCCAGATCTTGATTTCCCCCTTCTTTTTCTTAGGAAATTGGGTCAGTCAGTTGGATTAAGGTTCTTACCCCTGTCCTTAAGGTACATGGTTTGACTCTGAGCAAGCCCCCATAACTTAGTGGGCATTACACACACACACACACATACACACACACACACACACACACACACACACACACACACACAAACATCTGCATACAAATGCTGCTGCATGAGGTCTTGTATTAATCAGCTGCTGCATGAGTTAGAAAAAGTCTCTGGTGAACACCTGCTCATTCTGAAAGTAAAACTGATGCTGTATTTTTGCTGCACTCCCATTCTGATTTAAAATTAAATCTCATGCCATCTCTGTATCCACGCTTGCTCCCGTTTAATTTTCAGAAAGCAGGAAGCAGCAGGATGTGGATGTGGGCAAAGCTGGAATACTTTTCATTTTTTTTTAATTCTTAAAGCAACAGTATGTGATCTCTGAACAAAGTAAAAAAAAGTATTTTTTTAATTTATTGTTGTGGTGAGCCCCCCCCCCCCACCACCACCACCATCATGGGGCCCTAGGCACCTGCCTAGGTCACCTAGTGCTCTGTCTAGCCCTGGATGCACTCTTGACCATTTTGGCTGTGTTGAAAGGATGCAGGAAAAAAACAAAAATGGAGTAAGACTGACCTACGGAGTCATGAAAGGGCCTAGCACAAACTATACAGCTCATGCTAAAAAGGCCCTTCTCCCATAATACGCCCATTTCAGATTCAGAGACACATTAGCTGCAACAAGGTAAGACCTCATTGTCAGCTAATCTGCTTGTCTATGAATTGTTTCTACTACCACAAAGTGCAGATTATTGCAGTGCTACATGTCATGGTAGTAGACAGCTGGTTGTGTAGGTAGTGGCATTCTGACCCAACCCCGTCACTCTCCCACACACACATAAGTAGACAACACACACACACACACACACACACACACACACACACACACACACACACATACACACACACACACACACCAGTCCCTAACCTGTCTGTCCTCCTGTTTTCCACCAAATCCTGTAGTATTTGAAGTGACATTACTGTACTTATCCATTAAAACCTAGTGGCTAGTTTATCCTCCCACTCCCAGTCCCCATACTACTGTTGATGCTATTACAGCACTTCTAGTCAAAGTAAACCCTGCTATCTAGTGGTATCCCCACAGCCCCAGTCCCCATTGTGCTGTCAGTGTCATTACAGCATTTAAGAGTAATCCCTGGTGGTCTAGTGCATCCTTCCCCTAATCCCCATACTACTGTTAGTGCCATTAAGGCACTTTAAGAATATTGCATGCTGGTCTGGTGCATCCCCCCATCTTTGAACCCCATGTTACCACTGGTGCCATTATAGCACTTTAACAGTATTCCCTGGTGGTCTAGTGCTTACCCCACTCCCTAACCCTGTAATGCCACTGTTGCCATTTTGACACTGTAGAATTATTCCCTGGTGGTCTACTGATTCCACCAACACCATATTAATGGCAAGCAGCTGAACACAATCTTTTGGCCATGTTCAATACCTCAGTGTGGTGGGGTCAGATGTGTAGATACCTTCCTGGAGGTAGTTCCAGGCTGAGACCATGTGGCTAATTAACATATAACTCTCCCACTGGAATGCCTCATTAATATTCAACAGAACTGCAAGGCCAGCCCTTTGTGGTGCGGCTTGTCTTCATGTTAGTGGACTGTGCAGCATGATGTTAATGCAGAAAGGCATTGGGTGTGTACACAGAGGTGTACACATTGTGGTTCCTACTTGAATCACTTCCTTAATTTCTTTCCTTAGTCACAATTTTTGTTTAGGCCATCATTGGGTGGAAAAGACTGGGTGGGAAAAACTCTAAAATACACAGCAGAACGTCTATAACCCCCATGGCTTCTGGTGGTTAGGCCATCAGACCCCCCCACTTCAGTTATTTCCTCCATAGTTATTACAGTAACATCTCACCTAGTTAGAGAGTGTTGAAGAGATGTAAGGGAAAAGCTGAAGAGTTAAACAAATTGTGAAAAAGGGTAAAAAAAAAGTAATCTTAATAAGGTGAGGTGGTCATAGTGTGGGATGGGGAACAGTGGGGTAGGACTCCATGGAGCCTTTTTGCCTAGGGCATCATTTTACATAAGGCTGGTCCTGCTAAAGGGTACTTGTAGAGTCCCCTCATACCCAGAATCAAAGTAAAAACAACATTCTCAGCCTCCTGAAGAACGTTTTCAAGACACTTTCTTGTACAATGTTCATGCCACCTTTAAAAGGCTCATGGATACAATTCTGAAACATTGTGCCAGGTACTCAGCTGCATAATTTGTTCAGAAGATTGTGAATTACATTTACCCAATGTACAAGCTCTGCTTTTCTGTTTAAAATAGGCAGGACATACAGTTAATGCTATTAAAACTATGCATTGTATAACAGAAGCCTGATGCTTAGGATATCTAATTGGGAGAGGTATGATGGGAGAGGAGTAATTAGATCCCAAACAGGAAAAAAAATATCAGAAACAGGCCTGTATCCAGTACAAAATAACCGGTGAAAACATTTTTAGAACTAGCAGGTTGCTATAGAAAATTCATACCTATCTTTTCTGCCATAGCCTAAAAAACTAAAGAAAGGGTCTCCGGTGTGTTATACCTACTATAATACTTAAAAGGATGTGAATGTACCATGCAAAATAATGTCTAAAGGTATACTGATGCTATATAAGCCTCCATGCTGAAGTTTGCTGACTCATAATTGCTAGTACAGGTCCTGTTTCATGGAATCATCTGTTTGGTGGCAATCCATCCATCCATTCATCCATCTATCTCTCCATCCATTCACAACCGCTTTTTCCCATTTTTGCACATGGGGTTGGGGTGTCACTTCACCAGTGATGCATAGCAATCATAATCTAGTTAAACAGTGGTGGTCCAATGGGCTTAAGAACTGGGCTATTTTATTCCCCAATGCTACAGTCATGGTTATGAAGTAAGTAATGTATAAATAACATCTTCTGCAAAAATCATTGGCTTACTGTTCTTCAGCTACAGTTCTCCAAGTTGCAGACTATTCCACACTACAATAAAACTGCCATTCTGCAATTTAATAGTATATTGTTTAAATGCAAGATAGTTCCTTCAAATCCTCTGAATAGTCACCATTCTTATGCAAAGAAATGGCAAAATGTGTGTTTCTTTGTTAAATGAATTTTAAACCCATTTCTAACAACCAGGCTTTCCAAGGTAATCACACATGTATGGTGTATCAGATTAGATCTTCTCATTTTACATATTCTCACCATATTGGGTACCACAAATGCATAACCTCTGCTGATATTAGCATTGTGGAAAACATATTGTGGAGGATTCCTTGAATAAGTTGTACATGGGAGCCTGAAATAATTACCATACAGTGTCCACAGTATCAGCAAGTGACTCACACTTTGATTACAAGGTTCATAGGTGTTTACTAGGCTAAAGACTACAAGGGTCTTTTTAAGCCTAGCCATGCATCCCAAATCTCTGACAAGCTCTGATTCCCCTGATAAGTGTAATCTGGGGCCTGGGAGATGAACCATTTACAGTTTGTCTGTGTCCATTAGAGACATAGGTGCCAAACCAGGGATGAATTTCCTGTTCCCCATCCAATTGTCCAGGTTGCACTTGAATTGGGTTAGGGAGAAAGTCTACTTCACATGGTTGGGGGGCCTGTTCCAGAGACAGGGTAGCCCATGACACATACCTGTCTCTCCAGCAGGTCCTATTTATATCACAGGCAAGGTTTAGGTCTTTAAAATGGGTAATTCTGGTGCTGTTTGTTTTGTGGATATGCAGGAGGTCCATTAAAGTGGGGTATTACAATGCCTTGTATGTCAGGCATAGATCTCCCCTCAAAAGCCTGTATGAGGCAGAATACAGGGACAGAGCCTTGAGGCAGTCAGCATAGGACATTTTATTTAAGCCCCATATTCTTTAAGTGAGGAACTTCTGTGGACATTCCAGTTGTTGGATGTGCCTGCTTAGGTACATGCCGAATAGAGTAAAACAAACTTCTTTGGACATAGATGCCATACCTCTGTTTATAAGTTGCACAACATAAAAGGATTTCCTCACTACTGTAGACACATGATGGACAAAGGCTAGATTACTATCTATGTGTGTCCCTAAGTCCCTGACTACTGGGCCAACTCTAACAGGTGTGTTGTCAATATAATAGTTACCAGGGCGGATGACTTCCTGAAGGATACTATTATGCATTTCTTGCCATTTACTTTTGGTCCATGGCTCTGACACCAGTTGTTTGTCTGTGTCACATGACAGAATGATAGGCAAGCAGACAGTATATATGGCTGGAGTGTGCATATCATCATGCAACAAATATAATGTAACGCTAGTGCAATTTAATATAACACCATAATATGTGTGCACAGTATTTGCAAGGTACTGCTGTTAGCTTGCAGCTGTGGAGCATAGATTGGTGCAGTCTGTAGACACATATACTTAATGTATTCCATTATGTTTGTCAATGCTAGAAGCAGCTTGATGAGCAGAATATCATCCTAATCAAGGTGCTTCAGGGATATGATGTGCTGCTCCTGGATAGGGCTAATTGTAAGATAGCAAATGATCAATGCCTAAGTGAATGAAGTCAGTGAAATGCTCATTACAGTACTGTTATGTCATTGATGGTTTCCCAGCTCAAAAGACAATGCACAACAAAAACTCTACATCTACACTGACTGTGTGAAGATCAGAGATGAAAGCATACATCTGATGACAGGAGTTAAGACATTTCTCACTTTCATCAGAAGAGAGAGTGAGCCTGAACAGAGATTAAATGGGGATTAGAATGCGGGATGGGTTGTTGCATGACCTGGTTAGTCATTCACAATGTACTTCACATGTTCACACAAATTAAGAAAGCGTTTGTAGTGCCTGATAACTTCCATTCTTGTATTCAAGAAGATCTTACTACGGCTGACATCTCTTCTTGGCTAGACATGTACAATAGGCTGGCTTTTTCTCAGTGGCTACCCAGTTTAGTGAAAGTGTACAATTCTGTGTACTCCTCTCCCATCCTGTAGTATATTGTGAAGACACAACTGTAAGTAATGATTATGTTATGCCTGAGATACACAGATCCATATACCTCCACCTAGAAATGTATGTGCACACCAACAAGAGAGTCTAACACAGATAAATGACTGGTGTCAAATTCACAGACTAAAAGTCAATGTCAAGAAATGCATCATAGCACCTTTTGGGAAAACTGCCACCCAAGCTAACTACTCCATCAATAATACACCCCTAAGAGTTTACTCAGTGGCCAGGGATCTGTGAATATATATAGACAGTTGGCCTTTGACCAACATGTGGCTAAGGTAGTTAAAAATCATTCTATGTTGCCCAACCTATAAGTAAGGGCTTGGCACATCCAAGGAAGTCATATTGTCACTTTATTAAGCCCTTATCAGACCCATCATTGAGTATAATGCCCACTTCGGCATGTATCTGACCAGACATATGCAACAGTTGGAATGCCCACAAAGGGTACTTACCAATAGAATCCAGGGTAAACACATTGTCCTATACAGACTGCCTTAAAGCCCTATCTCTATAATATGTTTCCTACAGGTTACTGAGAGGCGATCTATGCCTGGATCCAGCATTGATAGACCTTTTCCACATTCACAAAATTAGTAGTATCAGAACCACTTGATCCAAACATTTAAAATTTTGCTTGTGACATAAATAAGACATGTTGGCAAAACAGCTATGTGTCTGAGAGGATCCCCATGCTCTGGAACAGACTCCCCATCCATGTTTATCAGAGTCTATCCCTAACCCTATTTAAGTGTAGCCTTGACCAATGGATGGGAAATCAGAAATTCACCCTGGGTCTGACTCCCATGTCTCCGATAGACAGAGGCAGACAGATAGACATTGTCCAAATTAACACACCTTCCCCACATAACTTCTATAAACTTCCTAACAAACATCCCCCCTCCAAATAAATATCCATGATGCATAGGGACACGTCTGGGTTGGATTGCATGGCTAGGCTTATAAAGGCCCTGGTGGTTGTTAGCCTAATACAGAAGTATGAAAAATTAACTATGAACAGTTTAATAGGACTGTGTATCTGTTCAGTGCATATATTCATATCTGGTCATGGCAATATGTCAATAATCAGTGCTTTTGTACATATAATAGGTCTTACCTGTACACCAGCATCTCTGCTAGTAAGGGAGACATCTTCACCATTTGCAAATGAACAGTAGAGTTTGTGGATACTGCTTTGTTTGAGGCTGCACTAGTGCTGATCTATGAGACTGAAAGCCAGTCTCACTTTGCGTATTGGGTAATACTAATGAACTATTTGATGTACATGATAGACAGGTAGATGGCTACCTTGTATACAATTGAGCACCATACTGACACTAAGCTATTGTCCGGCCATGAAGCTGGAGACTGTGGCGCAGTATCTACTGAGATTCCTGTTACTTCTACTTCATCTAATGACCATGGCATCATGGTTGCAGACACCCTGATGAGGATAATAGTGGAAATTCACATCTTGTTGGTTTGGAGACTGAGTCTGCAATGCATGACTTTCCAAATATCATTACAGAAGAGGCTAGGTTTATAGCGATAGAAAAATAAATTGGTGTTCAAACCAGTTAATCACAACTGCTTATATGCACACACACACACACACACACACACACACACACACACACACACACACACACACACACACACACAGTGTATTTTCCAGGGAAGGCTGGTAATATTTTTAAATGCTACAGCTGTCTGCTCTGGCCCATGGTAGATCACTATCACCACTCACAGATTACCTGACTAGAGAACTCCAGTCACTTTTCTACTCTTGAAAAATACACCAAATAACTATAAATACAAGTAGTAATTTATAACAGAACACCATGCCTCTCAAGTGTACCTTTTTACAAGGAACGTACCTCATTTGGGGTCTTAAAAATCATGTTCCTCGAAGTTCCACAGTGAAAGGGTCTGGCACACTTTCAGTTTTAACTGATATTCATGGTAAATAGAAATGAATCGTATTAATTCATCAAAAGATCTTTCTTTATAAGTAAAAGCAGCATATTTTAACCATCCTATGACCTTCCTGGTTGAAGCTTTTAGTATGTGTTCCATATTTTGCTCATTTGTTCCACATTGTGAGGGCTGGTGTTCCTTATTTTGTTGATGGAAGGTTGAGAGCTATGCAGAACAGTCTGACCAATCAGGAGAGGATACCAGCAGTCACCATTCACAGTAAATACCCTCTTATCAACTAATAATTAAGCAAATAAATCTGCCACAAGCTTTTAAAACTGAATAAATAAAAATTATTTGCTTAAAAAAGAAGTCAGACAGTACAGTTAAAAGTTAAATATTCAGAGAAATACATAATTACCCAGTTAAGACAGAAAAATAACAGATTGAGCTACTGTGTCTTATCTACACTGTTTGAATTTTCATCTTGAGAGGCAGAGACAAAAATCCAGAAAAAAAACTCACTGGTACAGAGTAGCATGTCAGTACATATTTACCAAAGTTCTTTACAACCCTATTCCAAACAGTCAGATGATGGCTTCTGGCTTAACAGTCTCTGGAAAGACTATCATTCCATCTGACTATGGGAAAGATGTCTTGCAACAGTTCCACAAAGGGTGGCATAACATTAACACTATTCTTTCAACATCTTCTCCTATCATTGATCCACACTCCACGGTACTTTGTAGAAACCTTCCATAAAGTAATGTGTTTGTAAAACCATTCTGACCTGTTTCAGTTAATGAGCTTGTGTTTCACTGTTTAGTTAACAACACCCACACAGGAACAAAATATGAAGCTAATTACAGATTCAGAGCAGGCAGTTATATACTCAGCATAGCTGCCTTTCCTCCAAAGAGTAACTTACAAAGTCCTTCATTTTACTCCCTACAACTAAGGACAGCACATATTTACATTTTCTTTCATGCATTTATGCATATCAGCTCTACATTTTATATTTCCAATACCGGTGTTGTATTTCCTAGAAGAACACAGTTGCAAGCACAATTACAAACCTTCACTTTTAATGCACTGTACAGAAAAACAAGATCAAGTGTTACACAGCTTTTCAATCACAGATGAACAATTCACATTCGATAATCCTTCTGCCGCATCAATGAATAAAAACAATTACAGATTTTATAAGGTCTGTATGCAGCAGACAGACTTTTTAAAGTACAACTAAAAACAGTGGCAAATTTATATGCAAACATCTCAGTTTATGGTGGCCATAGCATTATCGGTGTTGTTTACATCATTTTACTGTCTGCAGTTCAACACCATCAGCGATATAGTGATGTGTGCATCTGTTCCAGTTTCCATCACTTGACCTGGGCACATGTGGGTTGCACTCTGGTATCAGTATGCTATTGGTGGGAGTTCCTCAATGTACCCATTGCTCACTAATTCTATCTGTTATGCTGTTTGTTGTGCCTTGTAGACTTTGTTCTATTACTGCAGTGGATCTGCATGCAAAGTTCTCAAGTTTTTTTTAATTCCAGAATTAAGGAAAAACCCAAAACTAATCAGGGACAAAGGTATCCAGTCAAGGAATTGTTTTAAGTGTTGGTAATATTAACTTGGAAACTTGGCAGAATGAAAGATGTGAATTAATATGAATTTTCAGAAATAAAATGTCTGTAACCATAATGACTGTCATTATTTATTGTTTAATCCACCACCTTTTCCCAAAATATCACCAGTATTAGGGCAAACAAAGCAAAGTTTTGAACCACAGTTAGGGGCATCCCTAAAATATCATGGACAGTTGAGAGGTATGTCAGCATATCATGCTGCATGCCCTAAGTTAGGATGCTTTTATTAGTCATGCAGAGGGAATACTAGAAGGCTTCAGTAAATGTCTGCAAGCACCCAAAATATGTCTTCATTTGTCCAAAGATACACAATACTACAAATGTTGTTTATGGGAGTGCCTGGTTGTATGTGCCTTCATTTTAGTGAGTCTTAAAGGAAAGGTCCACCTTTTCCTACAATTTAACTCAAACCTTAGATTGCTCTTCTCCTTACAGTTTGGTTCCAGTATTGTGTATTTACCACATACCAGCTTGTACTTTATAAAACTTTAATTTCCTTGCTTAGGAATTAAAGGAAGGGAAAGCCCACCCACTTTAACATTAACGTCTCACATACTTTGCAGAGGAATTTGTCTCTGCCTGCATGACATACCACAGACACAGAAAAATTTGTAGCCAGGTACCGCTGACAATCGTATACAGGTAATTAGTCCTGCTGATGTTTGGAGCTCAACAGCTGCTATAAAAAATGACAGAAAGGTGTGAAACTGAGGAAGAGAATTTCACTGTTTCATGGCGGCTTCCAATGTACCCATGACTTTCATAGCAAAATAAAGTGATTAGATCAATCAAGGGTTCAAAGGCAGTTGTTACCTCTTCTGACAAATTTACAGTGTATTGAAATGCTAAGTTTTAAATGTTGGTTGTTAATACTACTTAACATATTAAGATTACTTAGATGTAGTATCAAAGATGTCTGTGACAGAGAAAAGTCTGAAAATATTTTTTCTTGTAATTCTTGTAAAGTATCAGCACATTTACCATTTTCACATTGTACTTGTCTCATTGGCATTGCATGTTTTCATACTGATCCCCAAACCATTGTACTGAAAATTCTTAATATGTGGCATTGCTAATGTATGTTTATCCCATTTGAAAAATAATGCACTTGCATTAAAATATGGACAGCCATCTATTATTCATCAAATTATGGCCAACCTTATTTTCTTCAGCTTGTGCTGATTGAGATAAAAAATACTTGCAGCACATTTCAAGATGTATTAGAAATAAAATCAAGTAATTGGCTATAAAAACATAGGTATTATATAGTCTGACAACTATGTAGTTTGCCAGATGTAGAGTGACATATTAGTGGGTGGTCAGAAGAATGTTCCTCTTTAGTGGCAGTAGGCATTGCAGTAAGCATTGCTAAAATAGCTATGCACATCATTTCATATGAGATGATTACAGAACTGCTTGGCAGACAGTAAACTGGGGAAAACTGCAAATGGCAAAACATACACAGATGGTAAACAAGAAAGAAAACTTGAGCAAGAGAATATCAGAAAATTTAATTTGGTATTGTCAACTGTAGGAAAGTGGGTTGAAATGGAATGGAGCAAAAAAAGACATTGCAGAAAGGAAATGTTTTGTATGTTAAATTCTCCACCATTGCAATTATGTCTGGGGAAAAAAAAATACAAAAAAGATTAGCTTGCAGTGAAAAGTTATGAATTCTTTGGACACTTACTGAAACTCACAGCCACCATAGCTAATAACAGAATGAAGTAATGTAACATAGAAACAGAAACAATATTATGGTAGTTGTCATGTGTACTGGAGAAAGGAGTAAAGGGAGAGGGGTATACTATCATACAAAGCTGCTATGTATGCAGTCTAGGAGACTGTTAAGGACTCTAGCCCAAATTCCCAGTTGCTTCAAAGCACTGCCAGGTTACGTGACTTGCTCAAGGTCAAATAGTAGGAAAATGAAGGTAGAAAGATTCAAAGCATGTACTGTTAGCACTGGAAGAAGAACTTTAGTCCTCTGCACCTAACTGCAAGACATATCACAGATTCAGCTAGAACAGGAATGGGTTGCTGCTTGCTTCAGTCAACTGATGGCTGTAACTTTCATAAATGCAGTTTCCTGCAAAAGTACACAGAGTAATTTCTTACAGAGTCCAGTGCATAAGGAGTACTTGTAGTAATTGCGTCATTTCCAAGGAGTTCATTTTGCTAAAGAGAGACTGTGTCATGCATTAACAAATCAGTTGATGAGCAGAATAACATTAACAGAGAAAAACATAATGCCAGAAGACATCTGTGTTGCAAAGAAAGAAGTTATAATAGGTTCATAGGTAAGTACTAGACTATCGGCCCTAGGGCCTATACAAGGCTAGCCAAACAAGGTTCCCTGGCTTTCGCCACCCAAGAAAATTATTTTCCTGTGCCCCTGTTGAGCAGAGCCACAGCAGTGATCCCCGGGGTGAATTTCCTATTTCCCATCCAGTTGTCAAGATTTCTCTTAAAGAGGGCTAAATGAGGAGCTTTGCTTTTCCTATTTCCCATTCAGCTGTCAAGATTTCTCTTAAAGAGGGCTAATGAGGAGCTTTGCTTGACATGAATGGGCAGCCTATTCCAGAGCAGGCAAAGTCTCTGGGACATGAATCTATCCCTCCAGCATGTTCTGTTTATTGTGGTGACAAGGTTTAGGCCCCTGGAGCATGTGGATTGAAGAGATTAGATTTCTTTAAGTGGAGCATGCCCATCAGGTCTGGGTTAGATATGGCTTTGTACGTTAGGCAGAGGTTGCCTCGGAGCAGGCTATATGCGACGGAGTAGAGCTGGAGTTTTTTGAGATGGTCAGCATATGGCATCTGTTTGAGGCCAGTAATCCTCTTAGTGAGGTATTTCTGTGGCCTTTCCAGCTGTTGCAGATGTCTTGCGAGGTACATGCCAAATGGGGCATTACACTCTATGATGGGTCTAATAAGGGATGAGTAGAGAGGAACGATGACCTCTCTTTTTCTGGAGGAGAACCCCTTTGTGATGAGGTGTGCCATGTAGAAGGATTTCCTGACTACTGTGGTGATGTGATTATCAAAGGAGAGACTACTATTCACCTGTGTCCCAAGGTCTCTTATCACACTTTCGGTGTTTAGTAGGCTACCACCTATGTGGTAGCTCATGGGTACGGTATTTTTCCCAAAGGGGATGACAATGCACTTCTTGGCATTGAGCTTTAGGCTATGACTTTGACACCAAGCATCAGTCTCAGTGAGGCCCCTTTGTAGAATGTCCACATCCTTAAGTGAATTGATTATGGCTCCTAGTTTGCAGTCGTCTGTGAATTTCGTTAGCCAGAGACCAGCTGTATTAGCCTGGATATCAGAGAAGTAGATACCAAACAGGAGAGGACCCAGGACCAAACCCTGTGGTACTCCGCTTGTCACTGGTCTGAAGTCGGATTTGGAGTCAGCTACTTTCACTGTGTGGGTTCTGTCAGTGAGCCAGTTGGTCACCCATCTTGTGACATAGGGAATTATGCCAAGTACAGTGAGTTTATCTATAATACCAGAGTGGGGTATGGTGTCGAAAGCCTTGGCAAGATCAAGATAGGCTGTGTGCACTACCTTGCCCTTGTCTATAGCTCTAGTGACTGCTTCGAAGAAGTCATTCAGGTTTAGCAGGCATGAGCTATCTTTTACAAACCAAAACTGAGTGGGGTCCAGAGTTTGGAGGTTACCTATGTCTTTGTTTATGAGTTCTAGGATGATGCATTCCATGGCCTTGCAGACCAGGCTCGTTAGGCTAATGGGGTGGTAACTCCCATGGTCTTTGGTGGTACCCCCCTTGTGGAGTGGGATAACCATCGCTGTGTGCCATTCCATAGACACAAAGCCTGAAGTGAGGCTATGGTTGAACATGGTACTTAGGTGGGGTGCCAGTTTGTTCTGTAGTTCATGCAGAATGCAGCCTGGGATGTTGTCCAGTCCCATGGATGTTGTGTTCTTGGCTTTGGAGAGTGCAGTCTTTACCTGTGCTGCCATGATTTCAGGGGCTTTGCAATCATCCAGTATGGGGATGGGCCCTTTGGGGGGTGGGGGGGGTGAAGTTAGCACTGAACCTGTCTGCCAGAATGTTGGCAATATCAGTTGGTTTAGTAAATGTAGTGCCATTGTGCTGTAGTTCAGTGGAGATCTGAGTGTTGCCATTGAGATTCTTGACATAGCTGTAGAAGGCCTTGTAGTTGTCTTTAGAATCCATGGCGATTTTATTTTCAAAACTAGCTTTGGAGGATTTTATGAGGGATCTCAGCTTCTTGCTGAGGCTGACCAGGGAGTTTCTGCAATCATGAGATTTTACTCTTTTCTGCAACAGTTTCTTCCTTCTGTTGTAGAGCTCATTTATGCAGGGGACCACCAGATTGGCTTCCTTTTTCTGGAGGCTAGCATCTTGGTTCTGTTGGGGATGGCAAGGTCCATGCACTCCATGTATGTGCTTATACAGTGCATTTGTATATGATTCAGCAGTCATTCTACTATTTTCCATCTGTGTGGGTGTAATGAAGTTTGCCACTTCTGACTTAAGAAGCATGAAGTTGGCCTTGGAGAACTTTTTCACTGTGGTTTCCTTAATGGGGAGGGGCAGGATGTGGATGTCTAGGGTGATTAGCTTGTGGCCAGACCTGACCAGCGAGGAGTTGACCTCTGGCATGGAGCATCTGTTACCCATATTGGTAATGACCAGGTCCAGGATGTTGCTACCCCTGGTAGGGGTATGGACAAGCTGGTCCAGGGTGTTGGAATTGATGAATTCCAGAAAACATTGGGCAAATGAGTTAGTAAATGAGTAGTTTTCCCAGATGATGGAGGGGTAGTTGAAATATCCCAAAATTAGGGTATTGGGCTGTACCTTAATATTATCCAGTATATCAAGAAACATGGAGTGGGCATCCTGGGGCATAGCGGGGGATCTGTAACATGCTACAACCTGAATTGCAGTCTTTTCCCAGTGTTAATTGTAATTGGATAATTTCAGAGGCATTATGTTGAGCAACTAGCCTTGAGGTGTGGATATCCTTTATGAATATGGACACACCTCCTTCCTTTAGTGTTTTGGTCAGGGTTAGGTGGCCAAAAGGTGTGGTAAGAATTGTAGCCTGGTAATGCAGAGGTGCTCTCTGGAACCTTAAACCAGGTCTCTGTCACTGCACAGATGTCGATGTTCTCCATCTTAAGGAGAGCCTCGAGAGTGTGCATTTTGAGGTTTAGACTTCTAGCATTGAGTAGCATTACCCTTAGATTTTGCTTGTTTATGTCTACTATGGTGGTGCATTTGACGTTTGAGCCTTGCTTAAAAAAGGCACTATAGGGGCGGCAAGAGCCTTAGCCAGTGTCTGGAATCCCAGTGGCGACAGATATAAGGAATAGAAAGTTGGTAGTTGTAGAATTACGGAATAGCATAGTAAGGAAAAAAGAACATAACAGTTATAAAACAAATACATCCGATAAAAGAATTTCCTATAATATTCAGCCCCCCCCCCCCAAAAAAAAAATATTTTCAGTGCAGGCACTGGAGAACAGAATTACTTTCAAACCCCTTCCTTTCCACTAACAGTTGTCATTTACACATGAAACTGCAAGAATCTGTCAGTGTGGTGACAGTTTTAACACCTCAGGAATAGTGTGGGGCGGGGCTGTCAATTCATCTTGGACTGCAAAAGGATACTTTAAACAAATGCCTACAAATTGCTACTTTTTTGGTTGCTGCTGTATAACTCCTTAGAATAGTATAAAACAGGTTCTGAGACACAAATGAGGGTCATTCCGGGACAAAGAAGCAGTCATGTTGCGGAAGGTATATAAGATGACACAGTGACTGACACGAACTCCATTGTATGTCAATAGCAAGGGAATACATTTTTTACACCACTACTTCCTTATGTCTTTCATAATCATATAAAGCAAACCTGAAATGGACTATGGGAAAGAGAAAGAGCTGGAAATAAACAAGAGCATAGTGGTATGTGAAACCCCATTGGCATTCATTTTGTGGAAACACATACGAAAATTCTATAAAAAGCACTCTGAGTGATTTTGAGGTGTTAAAATAGCTCAGAAAACAAAGACAGAGTAAATAACATATATATATATATATACATTTTTTTTTTAGTTGTAAGATGAAGTTTTCATTTAATGGTAGCCTGGGGTCATTAAGAAAGCTGCAGGGGTTAGCCAGGATCACCTGTATAAGGGGGACAGATAATGACAGACAGAACTGCACACATAAAACTGTGATGTTTGCATATCAGTCTGGCATCCTGTCTTAGCAGATATGCTCACCAATGTTCTTATGATTGACTTACAGACAGCTGACTCATCTACCAAACTGATGTGTGTCCATCTGCATTTTGAGGTGGCACATGCCTTTTCTGGTGACTGCACCATCTACACTACAGATGACCTGGATATGGAATGTATAGTGCACCCAATGGTTTGTGTACAACTATCCAGTAGGATCATCTAGACTTTTTGTTCCTCTGCTGATTTAGCCAATGGTATCCAGAACTGCAAAAGTGTCTTCCACTGTGTTATGGCCATGGCTTCACTGTTATGTTGGAAGACAGAGAAGCCATGCATTGTGTTATTGGGCACACAACGGTATTGTGTCCAGTACTTCATGAAGGTAGCAATGTGGTTCATTGAAGACACAATAATCAAGACTGTATTTATCTTGCCACTACAGTTTGAAAAATTACTGTAATGCAGAATACTTTATTTCTTATCTTGAGGGAGATTGAGGAAACTAAGAAACTAGGTTGCAGCAGTCCCAGAGATTGTTATATAACGTGTAGATGTGCAGGGTTTACAGCCCAGTGTAGGAAGGTATGGTTATCTGCCCCAAGGAAACTGTTGCCAGGTAGTTTTCATCTGTTTTGGTAAACTGAGTTTCAGTAGATTATGTCCAGTGGATTCAGTTCTGATAACAGTTTTAACCAGTTATCAGATGTCCTCCTTATGCAGTATCTTAGATGCTGATCTATATGACATGACTGGGTCCCTATTACTTCATCAAAAATTCACATCATCGAACAGTGCTTCAGATGGCATTTTATCGGACATGTCATTTGTCAAACTGTTTTGATTGAGATCGTATTATGGTGTGGGATCAGGACATTTGCTCTTTCCTCACTGTAGTGTGATCTTGAAGTTGGTATATATAATTTGTGGGGGTGGGGGCACAGCCCCCCACATGAGCGGGGGTCAATGAATGGCACTTCCGATGAAATGCAGTTCGATGATGTGTATCTTTGATGAAGTAATATAGACCTGACATGGTCAGTATATCTCTTGCTGGCCTTTGGGATATTCTGTTAGTTACTCTGAACATTGTTGTAGTTTTTTTAAAGAATTTCAATTCTATGACAATAACCCAATTAAATAACTTTTTTTCTGGAAATTAAAAAAAAATTGGCTCAGGGATTTTTATACTTATACTGTTAATATTCCTACATTGTTTCCATATACTTTTTATATTGTTTGCTCCTAGATTATTTAATTATACTTTAGATTAATTCATTATGTTATATATTAATACTTTAATTTCATGTATAAATTTAAGCCTGTTGAAAATTATACTACTGCTAATTTGGATGTTTTTCGCAATATGTATGCTTGACTTTCTAACCTTTAACTGCATTCTGTTTTCCAATCTATATTGTACTGTGCCTCCAGACTAGGTTATGACTGAGAAGAGTATTGTACAAGTTCAGTTACCCCTGCTTTCAGTGGTACTGGTACTACGTATATTAGCTACCAGCTGTCAGTTAACAAATAAAGAAAGAAATAAACTATTGAGGATGAAGCCCCTCACAACCCTCCAAACAGAACTGTACTATTAGGTTACACAGCCTTGGACACAAAAAAAGCTCATGATTTGGTAAATATACCAACTCTACTTTTTCTGTTTTGCTGTGCACCCAGAACAATAATTGTTTCTTCATCACACTTTGTCAGCTTGAAATTCGTATTTTCATAGGTCAGCACTTCAGCAAAGAAATGTTCATCAAAAAAACTTTTATTCCAGCTGACTGCAGACAAACATGCATATGGCTGTGAACATCTTCGTCTCTAATGGCATGGGCTGTACTGAGATCACATGTACCCTGCACATGTGACAGACGATGTTCAGATATCTATGCCCAGCCTGTAGTGATCTATTATACACTGGTTGATTATGGTTCATTTCATCTAAAACACATTTCATCTGGAAAAAAGTATCACATTTGATCTTAATAAAAGATTTCATAAAAACACAAAATATTGAAACACATTTCACTGAAAATGCCACATATATATATATATATATATATATATATATATATATATATATATAAATAATATATCTCTAAATGCCTTTTTGCAAGGGGACAAGCCCCATTCCAAACACCCCCTAACCTAACTCCACAGTTGCACAACCACAGAGAAAAGAGAACGCTCCTCACACACTTAATCACTGTTGACGCTCATGCATAATCTTCCAACCATGGAGGTATAACAGAACAGTGGACATTAGCAAGGGACTTATATTGATCCCGACTGTAGCAAGTACATACCGTTTTGCACTAATAAGCTCTTAGTGTTACCCGCCTTGGACACACATCATGCAAAAATGGACACATCTCTCAAAATGTTGTCTCACAAGCACTTAGTAAATATAAGTAAAAGTTTCACCAGTTCCCTGTAAAACTATTAAAAATATTGTTTTTAGGTTAGCAGTATTGCATCTGTTGTTAAAGGCATTCGTTGTAAGCATAATATGACCTGAAAAAAAGCCATGTAGATACAACGCTCAGAAAAAAAAAATGTACTCAATAGAGTACAAAGTGTATGTCTGGCGACCCTTGATACTGGTCATCACTAATTTGCATTGTAATTCCTATGCTCCAAAACCATACCATCAGACAGGGTCAGAAAGTATGGTTTAGAACAAATGAAATTTTGGTCAAATGTGCAACTCTTTTTTTTTATCAAATGAACCATTAACATCCTAGTCACCTTGACCCTGAAACATTAACACCAATGTGCATCATTCCTGGAATTCACTGTTTAACTGGGGAGTCAATGTCTTCAGCAGCAGTGACAACATTATTGATGAACAGTGATGCAATCATCTCTGTATGGTGCTGGATATTTATCTGCATGTAGTGAAATTCTGATGTTGTCTTGATAACTACTACCTAGTTACAGGAGGATGCCACTGTCACCCAAGTCACTTTTTAAATCATATTTTGTCTGTGGATCTGTTTATTATCATTATTTTGTACATTCTTAGCATATGTCAGAGACTGCTGTTTTTAGCTAAGTTTACACACACACTATAAATTAGAATTCCATTGTATGGACTAATGCTAAACAAAATGGTCATACGCTGAGTATACAGAATTTCTGAATTTGGCCTACAGTCCTTACTATGTATGCTAGTTTTTCTTTTTTCTAGGTAATTTTTGCCCTATGCTCACTGGCTATCAAACTATTCTTAATCTGACTCAGTTTATTCATTTTCTCTCTACAAGGAGTTGTCTATACTCCATTACTAAATAAGGCAAGACTCATCTGTGGTGAAACATTTTACAGGCAACCGTTAAGGTTGTTTGTATCCTCGCTGGCATTCCAGCAACGGAGAGTGTTTTCTATAGTCCTCACCCCACCACGCTGGGTAGAGGAGCAGAGTACCCACTTGACTTTGGTGACCATAACATGTCTTTCCCTTGTGATTGCATGCTACTGTACACTCTCTACTAAAGACTACCATCAAATGGTGATTTGCTATCCAAATACCTGCCCCTAGAGTGCTCACTGCAGTGTTTCTCCTCTTCCAAGAAACTGTTACTGTTTGTATTCCTATGCTGCCCCCCCCCCCGCACTAGGATGAGCATGCCCATCCACCCCCACCATTACCATCAAGTGCCCAAGTCACTACATGAAGTCGTGCCACTTAGTCTGTACTCAGAATTTTATCCTTCTATCCCACTTGTGCTTGCATTGTAATGAAGTTTAAAGTGTGTATAAATATGACTTTTGGTAAAGCTGTCAGAACTGTAACAGATGGTCTCAAAATACTGTAGATGGCAGTAAGGATGAAGGAAACTGACTACCGAAGAGTCTGTTAATAATGTAAGGAGCGAACTCTATATTATAAAGTGAAATGGAACTGCAGGTAATTGCATTTCTCTGTTAGGTAATTTACTGTGTATTATAAAGTAAAATGGAACGGCTAGTATTTACATTGTTCTCTGTCCAATGATCCTCTTCTTTTCAGTCATAACTAACCTGGAACACCTTACTGGAGCTTCTGAAACACAAGACTGAACTTTTAGGTTTCGTACTCTCCCAGCATGCCATAAAACGTTGTTTACCTCTTCTAAATGTAATGCATTTTTTAACTATTAATTTTAGCATCTATATAGATCTACAAATACAAAAAGTACCTTTTCAAGGGATACTATAAAACAGCTGTAAGTCAAAGTAAAATTATACTTCACAAGCTTTAGTGGTATTGCCATGTAATAAAATGAAACTGGAAGTTAAGCACAACACAAAGAATAGGGCCATTTTGACATTCATCTATTAATATAAGGTGTGGTTGGCACCATTTCATCTACAGAAACATCCATAACCATAACTTGCATACTGAACAGCAAATAGTATTTCCTCCCAGGATGAGACAAAAAATGGTGTCTTTCTATTAACACACTACAATTAAGCATCGTGAAACTCAACTCTGCTGTGTAGACAAGTTTACTAAAATGAACACTATAATAATATTGTTTTTTTTTAATTAGTGCTCTCGCACAGCCATTACATCCTAGTTCTACTCCTTTGTTTTATGCCCAGCAAGCTAGCAATTTGTTCCCTATTTATTTATCTTCCTACAGGTAAATGATAGTTCAATGACAGACTGACACATTGCAGTTATTTCAGTGTTTTTTCATTTTATATTATACCTAGTGTCCTTTAGGAACTGTTGTCCAACATATAATTATGCTGTCCACCACCCAGTTAACTATTCAATGCTGCTTGTTTGTTCTCTGGCCTCCAATAGCATGTGTAAAAGCAGTAGCATCAAATTATTGAGCTAGTCTCCTAAGAAAGGAAAAGAAGCCATTGGTTACTCATTCCTTCACCACCAGCCTGTCATCTGGAGCACAGAATTATAGGGATAAATTCTACTTTGATGGGTCATAGACATCATAGAAAACATTCTCCTTCTGTGGAACATGATCAAATATTTGTTTAAAAGTTTAGCTGCTGGATTCAAGTATGTAGACATTTTATTGCACTCAGATGTACATTTCCATACATGCATTGCATGCCATGTACAAGCTTCCAACCCATCTGAGCAGATTTTTTTTCTAATTACCATAATAAGGTATTGGAACTGTTTAAGAAATGGTGCTTCTCACATTAGGATTATCATTTTAATTTTTTTGTCAGAGATTTTATTATCCGTTCCATTTTCTCATTCCCCTTATAATGTAGGTACTGTAGCAGCAATATCTTTACAATTTTAGTTTTCTTAAAGTTTTATGGTCAATATTACACCAATGCAAAATCAATTTAATGAGTTGCTAGAGTTGAAACTTAAATAGCAAGTCTGCACACACTAATGCCTCAACAACATTACCTCAGTAGGTATGTTGCTATCACCCCTGAGTATCCTACATGTGAAGATTTGCAGCAAATATTATACTTATGGTGAATAATTTACATATGCATTAGTTTTACTGGCTATTTGACTATGGTCTTCAAAGGTCCCTCCTGCAAAGGTAACACGTGGAGAAATAAACAAATATGTAACAGAGTTAAATATAGAATAAAGTGTGTTCAAAATACAAAGACAAGTAAAAAATGTAAAAAAGTAACAGATATAACAAGACAGAAAATTAAGAGTTACAAATACATATACATATACAAATTGTTTAATTAAGACTCAGTGCAGAATCTGGCAGCTGATTCAGCATACCTTGTAGCTTGGTGTCTAGAATAGCAATAAGTGACTTTCTGATAAAGATTTGTACTCATTTCTGAAAAAAAAATCAAAGGTAGTTTTCCCTTGACAGTGACAGTGAGGATTTTTTAAATAATTCTTTATCAGAATCCCATCTTAAACTCGCTTCTTTAAATACATAGTGCCCTGATTATATTATAATCTTTATCATAGCTCATTCTGCCACAAAGACAAAAAGAAACCTTAATGACTTTCATTGTGTTAGACAGTACATGGCCATGGTTGTTATATATTTCTCAGCACCTCTTTATTCTCCTTAGCTATGGAACCGTGGCCCTAAACTCACCCTTAACGCCTTCTGTCAGTTTAATATGCAAAGGCTCATTTTTTCCTGTTTTAAGATAGCTAAGCTGATAGCAGGTTTAGACAACATACTGCTATTTCCTCCTTATACTGGTCTGCTTTTGAGTACTCATTCGCCACCTCGCCCATCATTATCGTCTGTCTCTCTCCTTTCCTGCTCCTCCCTTTCTTCCCTAGTCCCTCTTCTGGTCTTTAAGTTTCCTTGGCTTTTTCATACCTTTCTTTTCAGTCCTTAAAACTGCCTGACACTGTTTCATTAACTGTGTGCACTGCCTCTCTTTATTTGACCCCCACATGTTGGCCTTGGCCCATAGGGATACCTATCCCCTTTGATGTCTTTTTCTGCCATTTGAATCAAGACTCCTTCCACCACCACCATCACCACCACCCCCCTTTCAAATAGTCTATATACATCTTGCACCCTAATGCAGAGATTCAGAAGCTGTAGACAGTGACCACGCAGTAGACACAGTGTATCTTGAGTGTGCCAAGACCTTTGACACCATTCCCCCATACTGGCTTCATACAGAAGTGAGATGCCTTAAAATGTGGACCAGATGAAGTATGATGGATAGTAAGCTGACTGAAAGATAGAATCCACACAGTGAAAGTTGCAGGCGACTCATCAGAAAGTATGAAAGTAAACAGTCATGTCCTTCAGGACTCAGTACTAGGACCTCTCCTTTTGGGTATTTGCTTCCCAGATCTTCAAGTAGAGACCCAAGAGCTCTGTCTAATGAAGTATGCAGATGACTGCCAACTTGGTGTAGTTTTTAAGTCACCCTTTGACTCATCATCTAGAATGAACACTCCCTAGTGAACTCTTGTTGTACTAAAAATTGTTTCAAACTAGATGCTAAAAAGTTGGTAGCCAAACCCTCTCCTCATCATAATGCATAGATAACACACTATAACCATTAGAAAATTAAAAGTAATCAGATATCACAGAACTTGGGTTGAAAAGTTCATCTATTTTGACCATCACATGACAACATTTATCATGAGATCCTTTTATTTAGCACAACTAATTGCCAAAGGAATATTATCAAGTCTAAAGAAGTAAACACCCCCCTATACTCAACATTTATCATAGCAATAATTCAGTACAATGCCCTCTCAGGGATGTATCTCACTATATATTTCATACAATTCAAAGACACCAAAGGTTCCTAACCAAAAAGATTGCAGGTCTAGAGTCCCCTGAACTACCAAGAGAGGCTGGAAGCTTTATTCCTTTATCCAATGCATTATAGAGTTTTGTGCAAAGCTCTCTGTCTCAGTTAATGCACAATTAGAGACCCAATTGTCCAGGACCTTCTGTATCTCTGCAAATCAAATTTTCCCAAGAGTACTAAAACCAGGGACCTAAATCTTCACTGACAAATAGATAAAACATGGTGGAGGGACAGGTTTATAACCCAGCACCTCTCTAATCTCTGGAATAAACTTCTCCTGCATGTTAAGCAGTGTGACTCACTATCTTCCTTTAAACAGAACCTAGATGACTGGATGAGTATCCACAAATTTATTCCACGATTGTCTGTTGTGGTCCTCCTGGAAAAAGCAGGTGTGGCATGAGGAGGGTGTCACCAAGGTATGAATGATCATCGGACTCTGTTGCCTTGAAATATCTATGAAGCTATATATCTATGAATTTATATTGTATGTAACAATTTGTTATGCAGTTCCAAGTTAGACATGATATCTGTCTGGGTTTGGCATTATTGTCTCTGAACCAATGTCTTTGAATCCCAGGTATTGTAATAGTAAGAACTTAGCAGTATTTTTCCTCTGAATGGCAATGCATTTTATAGGTATGTTACTAAGTACTGTGTATATAACTATTAATTATAGTTTTTGATACATATTTCAGTAGCACTTCATAATTTTTCCTAGTTTTGCATATACTTCCCCTTCATGAATTTAGCCAATAAGGGTTCTCCTTATGTACTCTGAGTGGTATTTCTGCAACCCTATGCAGCTCAAACCAGTGACATCAGTGGGTCTTTTGAAGGTGTCTTCTGTACAATACACTCTAGCAGTAGCAGTCTGTTTGCTTAGTGCTGTGGAATGAAGTCAGCCATCCATCTATCCATCCATCCTTCTATTATTAGGGAATCTGTTCAAATGCCCATATTGGAGCATGGCTACAGTTCTCACCAATGGTCAAGGTGAGCTGATTATTATCTATTCTGCAAAGAATGCGTGGTGAACATTCATTATTTCCATGATATTCAAATGTTCATGTGGTGATTCAAGATGTACAAGGTTTAAATATAAAAAAATGTAACATCATTCTTAATGGGAATTAAATTGGAAAAGAAGCCTGTGAAGTCTTAGAGGAACACCCATGTGATGAGTGTACTGAAATTAAAGTGTAAAGGTGCACTTAATGGATACATCATGGCACTTGACAGCTTAAGTGCCATGGTGCATGTTTCTCACTATCTGATCTATTCTGTATGGAGCATTTCAAGCTTCATATTTTTTTTATTATGAGACATACTCATAATTTGCCTTTACACTTTGGTGACATCACTGGACTATTAGTGTGGATGAATCAATACACTTTAATAGATGCAGCCCCAAGCATGCATGGTGGTACATCTGGTAAAGTTTATGGATGCATCCCCACATAAGTCTCTTAAAGAAACAATAAATGGATTAGTATGCAAGCCTCACAGTGAAATACAAAACTTATTTATATGGTTTTGCTGAATAATAAAAACTCCATCTCTAAGCCTCTTTAGCTAAAAAAAGAATAATCAATCTTTCATTTGATTTATCTAAAAGATTTTATTAAGATAAGCACTTTCAGCATACAGACTTCTACAGGTCCAAAGTAACACCTGATAAAAGAAAGTCATGCTCTAACCCCAATACTCTACCCTAGAGGAAGGTCTCTTGCAGCTCTACCTTGTCATTTGCTGTGGACAAGCCATGTATTGGGTGGGATTGCATTACCCTGTTTGATAGGAGATCACTTTCCAGTATATTTTGCATATCTTCTGCTATGTCCAGTTGGTATTCACAAACACACCGTTAATAAAACCTTTACTGAATTAGCACTTGTGACATACGCAAACTTACATTTATATAAAATTAATCAAACCATATTACCAAGTTCACATTTAAAACATTATACACACATATATTGTTCTATATAATATAATCAATCCATTGTTACATAAATTGTTTAGTTCCTGCTTTCTCTTAAATCTCATTCCTCCTCTAAACATTTTACTTCATGTATTGTTCCCACAGTTTTCATTTTTTATATATAATTTGTGGTTTACTATTAAATTAATGAAAATACTTTGTTTTTCCAGTCACAATATTGAAACTTATGCACAAATCTTGAAATAACTTGTGTGCATATTGTCAAATCATATCCTTGATAAGTGTAGATTCAATATTAATGTTGAAAGTGTAAAATAAACTTCCTAAGTGTTCCACTGTCCGTGTACCAAGTCAATCTGTTTTACTTTTTTCTAAATGTGTGCACCAAAGACCTCCTGATGTATTTCAAAGTGATTACCAACATCCCTTTGTGCAGTAATACGACATAAAAAGCCATACACATAGTGAACGTAACCAAACAGAATGAGTATACTGATGCAGCTGAAGAATGACAGAACTGTGCAGTCATGGAGTTTCAAAGACTGTCACACAGTAACATTTGTACTGAAAAAGTCAAAACGAACAGTGCTGTGCCGCAAGTTTAACAAATCCTCTTGGTGTGAACTGATCCTGCTTTGATAAACGTAAGAATACTGCCTCTCTGTCCACCAACCGATGTCTTTTTTGTGATGCAGGCAAGCATCAAAATGCCCTACTTTTTTAAATTTTCCACGAGATTTTGTTCAAGTTGTATTGCATGCAAAACATCTGAGAGATACAAACATCTTTTGCCAAGCAAACTTCTTAGTCTTCTGTTCCACCCATCTACAGTGTTTTGACTTCTGAAATATCCCAAACTGCAAGTGTCATACTGGTTCCAAAATGTTAAGTCAAACAAAGCAGGATTTGTTTCAGACATGGCATTACGAATGCCATATTGCCGAGGTCTACCTGTCAAATAGTTATGCTTAAAGAAGTCACATAAAGGTTTTCTGAATTCTGGCATGTCTTTTTCAGTTTCAAGAAAAGTAGGCAGGACATCCTTAGGGTGTAAAAATGCCAATGCTGGAATTTGTTTGCATGACATAGAAAAAGTGACATCATTACCAAACTGACCTGCAAGATGTAACTTTTGTATTTGGCATAAGTGAAATCAACATCCCTCTACCATGCACATAGGAAAATTCCTAAGTATACTGTTAACATCACACTTTTCAAAATCACATAACACCATTTTAGATTTCAAAATCAAAGGGAACTGTGTACATAGGTGTATTACACAAGTCCAGAAGTGGTCTTAATTAGCCTCAGTTTTTGAATTAAGAATACCATACACGGCAGGTATGACTTTACCCACTGCACCTCCTAGTAAACTACAATGCATCGTATACATCTGTTTACATTCAGTTGTACTTATAGGAAATGTGATTTCAACTATTATGAAAGCTGATGCACACATTAATTGTAGATTGAATTTGGTGGTCAATATAACTGCATTAGGACAACTAGTAGCAGTTCTGCTATGATATATAATGAAATTACCAGCTTTAATAGGTAACATATCAGGACTTAAATTGTTCAGAGAATGTAAATCTCTCACAAGTGCGATCCTACCTTTCCTTCTGATCCTACACACTGCTTTGAAGCATCTGTGTTAGCAAGCTGTTTACTACTTCTGTGGACGTGCCCGCTAACACCTTGGATACAATTCTACAAGGATCCTCTAAAGTGCTTTCCGCCCTTCTCTTAATTGCAAAACAAATCTTAAATCTTTCACATTTAAATCCATCTGGAGCATGAAACTGCTCACTACTTTTAATCAACTTCTCTCTATCAGCTTCATTAGTGCAACATCCTTGCATTTATCTCTTATCTTTCAAATGCAACACCAATAATTACATACATCAGTACTCTTCTCAAGATAGTGCTAATAGCCATCTACACACAACATTTTCTTTCCTTTCTGCTTTAAGACAGTCTGACAAAATTCTTCAAGTGTACCTGGAACACTCTCAAAAGACTCAGCGTGACTCATCGTAAACAGCACCATCTATAAGTAATATACTTTCAATGACAATCTATTCCAAATTACATAGGTTCATAGGTGTGTCCTAGGCTAATGGCCCTGGAGCTTTTACAAGCATAGCCCATAGAATTAACCTGGCATTGTGCCACTCAACCTTAGTTCCCAGTGCCTCTGTTGAGTAGAGCCACTGGAGTGATCCCGGGGTGAATTTTCTATTTCCCATCCACTTGTCAAGATTTCTCTTGAAGAAGGCCAGTGATGTGCTCTGTTTGACATGTATGGGAAGTCTATTCCATAGCATGGGCAATCTCTGAGTTATGAACCCGTCCCTCCAGCTTGTTCTGAAATAATCAGCCCTTGCAAGTCTTAAACCCATGACCCTGCGCACCATAGCCACAGCAATTTAACACTAAGTCATCTGAGCTTAACAATATATTCAAGAAACTAACATACTATATACTTACTGCCTGAATGTATATAAGACTCTCCTGCTGATTAATGTAATCCACAAAAACATGTTGCGTAAATATTGCTAAATATTCAATTTACATACAGATCATGGAAGAACGCAGACACTTGACAACCGGTGACATCATTGTGTATATATTACTGTGTTCTTAATGGCAAATGCAACATATAATTTGGCATTTTTTTTCGACCATTTGCATTAAATTTTAAAAAACATTTGAATTCTTAATTTTTGAATATGTAATTGACAAATTATGCTCGTTATTTTAATAGTAAACCATAATTTGCTCCTACCCTTTTCTAAAGATACCACTTCCTGTTATTTTATCTCTTTTACAATATTCACTACTTCAAATACGGTTGGTTTAGACTTTGATTTCCATTTTCCAGTAATTGCTTTTTTGGCAGCCACCAGAATTAAACTAGCAAGGCCTTATTATGTGAAGGTGTATCCAGGCTCAAAAAATCATTTCCTTAGTTAAACTCATTTGCTCGCCGAGTATTCCTTATGGAGTACTAAATAGTCTAGATATTGTTGCATATTTGGGAGCCATATATATGTCATCTAATTATTGCTTATCTAGTCTCTTTTCCCAATTATTTTTGATCTCCTCTGGTTGATTCCTATTGTTATTATGCAATATTTTGTATACCTTTCTAATTATCCCTTTTTTTAACAGCAACTTCTGTTTTAGATTCAGCTAAAACCTCAACCAGTGCAGGTCTTTCATTTAGGATTCCCCTAGCCCTTTCTCTTTGCCTATACTCTGAGGGGTGGGAGATTGGTGTAATAGTTAAGGTGTTTACCTTAGAAGCACAAGTTGCAGGGTTTGAGTCTCACACTGGGTAACTGGCTATGCTTAAAATGGCCGATGAGTGCAGTTAGCCTAGTACTAAGCTATGAATCTATATCAATCTGTGATAGAGAAGGCAATTTCTAGCCTGCAGTCCAAATGTCTTCTTGGCCTCTTCCCATTCTATTACCTTTCCTTCTCTAATTATTTGTTTCCAATACATTAGTTCCGTTGCCAGCTTCCTCCAGTATATTCTAGCACCTTTGTGCCTATTCTCTATACTCCTAATTGCAGTCATCCCTATCTGCAGACTCTCCTTTCCTCATTCTTGTGTTGGCTTAGTTCTCAGTATACTTTTTGTTACTTTATGAATATAATATTCTGTTTGACTGTTGTTATTCTTCTTAAGGATCCTTAATGCAAAATCTTCAGCATCATCTCCTTTTCACTTTGAATTATAGCTTTCTGCTTATTTTATGTATAACAGCCTTAACTGTGTAGTTCTAAAATATCCCTTCAAATCAGGTAATCCTAAACCTCATTGTTGCAGAGAAAGGATCAGCTTTTCCCCCTTGACTCTTGCCTTCATATCCTCCCAGATAAAATCCTTCAAACTTTTATTAATTACTATCCACAACCTCTCCTCTGGTTGATAAAAATATGCCTGACGTGTATAAAACTAAAGGGACTAAAAACATTTTACTGCTTGTATCTTGCTATGCATATCTATAGACAAAAGCTTCCAGTTTTTCAGTTCTTGTATTATCTTTTGTTTAGTCTCTTCCCACATATCCTTTGCTGCCATAACAGCCATCTTTTTAACCCATATTCATAAATACATCATTTTATCATGTCGCCAAATAAATTGGTATTACTGAACAAATTCATGTGTGAATACATGGTTTACAACTTTAGCCCTTGTTTTATCTTCATTAATTTTATATCCTGAAAAAAACAGGAACTGTCTCAGAATGCTCCAGAACACTGAGCTGTCCTTTTCTGTTTTTATCAGCTACAAAATAATCTTCTTCTTCTTTCGGCTTTTTCCCGGTTAGGGGTCGCCACAGTGGATCACTGTCCGTTCATGGTTGGCAGTGGAGTTTTACAGTGTTGAGTTGCCAGCCCAGCGCCCAACCTTCCACAGAAGGCACACACATGCACGCACTCACACCTAGGGCCAATTTAGTGTGTCCAATCCACCTACAGCATGTCTTTGGGATGTGGGAGGAAACTGGAGCACCCACGCGACCACAGGGAGGATATGTAGACTCCGCACAGAAGGCACCCCAGCCGAGGATCGAACCGGAGAACCTCTTGCTGTGAGGTGGCAACGCTAACCTCTGCACCACCGTAGCCGCCCTTCAGATACAAAATAATATCATATGCAAATAAAACCAACTTTTCTTCAATACAATACCAATTATATCCTTGAATTTCTGAGTCCCTTATTTTTCTGACAATGATTTTTAATATAATGCAAATAAAAAATGTGAAGCACCACCCCTGCAAGGTTGCTTTGATCAGACATGACTTATCAGAGTGAAACCCTCTCACTTTTATTTTTGCCTCCAATCCCACATATTCCCTCCTAATTAACCTTATTATTGTACCAAGAAATGCAAATGCTTCCGTTACCATACTACTAAAATCCAAGCTTACTCTGTCAAATGCTTTCTCTGCATCATGACCCAATGACAACAGCAGCATTTTCTTACATTCTGCTTCCCTCTGGATCATTGCTATTCTACTAATGTTGTCAAATGTTTGCTTCCTCTTCAGAAAACAACATTAATCCATATCTATCAATTCTGGCAACATCTTCACCATTCTTTTAGCTTTTATAAACATAAACACTTTATAATTACAGTTCAAAAATTGAAATGGGCCTATATGAAGGTGGATATGATGGGTCTTTACCATCTTTAGCTATTATAGCCACCACACCTTTTTTCCAGAATGTTGGGGCTTCCCCTCCTTTTATAATATTGTTAAACAAAACCATCCAGATCTTTATCACTGTCTTCCCTCCTAGCTTCCAAACTTCCACTGGAATGCCTCTGTTCCTGGAGACTTTCCTACAGATTGATTATACATCACCGTTTTTGTCTCATTTCCTCCTATCTTAACTTAATTGTAGAAACTCATCTACCTCTAACCTTGGCATGTTTAAGTCTTCCATATATATTTTCATGCAGGCTTTTCTTGATTTCCCCACTTCTTTGCTTTATACAAATGTTCATAAAATTTCCAGAATATCTTTAATTCCTCTACATGATCTTTGGATATTTTTGTTATAGGCTTCCTATGTTTGGCAGCAACCCTTTATATTTTCTGTTGCCTAAGTCGCTGTGCCAAAAGTTTTTGTGCTCTGGATTTATTATAAAAAAACAGTGGCTTAACAGCAGTCTTTATAAACTTGTGCATATTATCCAGAACTCCTTTATTTTCTCTTTAGCAGTGTGCAATTGACTCTCTTCTTGTTTTGTAAGAGACCCCTTATTCTTTAATACTTTAACCTTTGTCAGCCCCTCTAAATAATTCTTATTACTTCTTAACCATATATCCCTTTTTTATTTCTACCTTATTTTAAACTCCACTTTCATTTAATCTCATTACCTAGCTATAACTTCTGGAGTACTTTCTATCTTTCCTAATAACTCCTGAATAATTTCCACTACCCATTCCTTAAATGCATCTCATGTTAACAGATAGATGACAAAGTACCACTGTCTCATTTTTACTTCATTACCCTGCATTTGTATCTTAGTAATTATTGGAGCATGATCTAAAATAGTTATTGGATATGTGTCAAAATAATTAAATACACAAGTTCATGTGAAATATAATTTCTGTCTAGTCTGGCCCTGAATAAAATGTAAATTCTATCATAGTTCCATCTACTGAATTCATGTCATCCACACCAAATATTTTCAGAAATTATTTTGTTATATTTTCCCTTCTAGGTCCTTAGATACATTCTCATTATTGTAAACCAAATATCAATTCCTACCTATAAGTGATATTCCCAGAATAAAAACTGATTGTTTCTCACAATTTTTTTAAGGTCCATAATATCAGTTTTAGGTGGAATAGAAATACATGCCAGCATAACCCTCATCACTTACCAGTAGCCTCTTAATACCACAAATCTGCCATTATCTTTTTTCCTCTTCTATTACTATTGCAGCTCCTTTAGCAATTAATATAAGTACTCCTCTTTTCCTTTGTTCATGATATTTATTTATTTATTTTAACACTTGTTTACCGGGAAAGTTTGACTTGGCCAATTTTCAGTGGAGGCCCGGGGAGAAACCCTCCAGACACATGTCTTTGTAAGGTGGGAGGAAACCAGACACCCAGAGGAAACCCACACAAAAGTAGGGAGGACATGCAGACTCTGTACAGAAGGCACCCCAGCTGAGGATCGAACCAGAGAACCTCTTGCTGTGAGGAGACAATGCAAATGCTGCACCACTGCTCCGTTCTACTGAATATCCATACTGAAATCTTTTCTTCATCAAATTCACATGCTCAGTTCTTTCCAAACATGTCTCCTGAATATTTCTATTTGCACTTTCCATTTCTTAATACATTAAATATTCTTTCCTTTTTGTCTATACCTGTGAGACCAATCAAATTCCAAGATATTATGGAAAGTGTTGCCATTATGATCGGAAGTCATTATTCCCACCTATTATATATGACAGCTTTTTAAAATGTCTATTTCCAGCTTTTGTGACACATGTACCCTCTAATGTTTGGCAGGTTGATCCTTTATACAATTTTTTTTCTTATCATTAACATTGGAATCTATGGCACATTTTACAAAATTTTGTTTTAATGAAAACCCTCAAACAAAAACAAGCAAACACACTCCCAGAGCACACCCATAATCTGTTAACTTAATACAAACACACAAATCTGTGTACATCTTCAAATAATGAAGTTTAACCCTCCTAACAGGAACAATTGTCTCAAATAGATGGTTACAAACATAGGCCTTGAGTAATCTAAAATTAAGGTTACCACACTAAGGGACATCATTGCCTGTGTCTCTTCTACTTATGGTGATTGGTATTTGTTTTTTTTTTATCTTTATTCCCCTCCAAGATGTGAAAAGCAGCGTGCATACTTTCATAAAACATTAACTTTTACACTTGAAGAAACCAGTGTTCTGGCTTTTTATAGCCCTATTATCAGGTTGTCTCCATGGAAATATAAGAGAACAAAAATGAAGTCCTTATTTACAGGCTTCTAAAGACAAGCTGAAACATGCATTGTTAAAGGAAAACTTTTCATTACAGTCACTATTCTCTTATTTTCTTGTTTCCACATAACATTAATATTAGATTAGGCACATGATCTTAATCCAGACATTTACTTATGCAAAAGTAAGCAAAAACATATAAGCTCTACATTTATTATGATATGTGTATTTTTGCATGCCAGCCCCAACCTCAAAAACCCAAGATTACAACTTATTAACTTAAAAATGCTTTTGTCTAGCCTTTTTTCTCATTTTGCATTATAATGCCTACATTTTAATACAAAAAAAAGAAAGAAAGTGATAAAAAATACATCTGTTTACTTTAGTATCTTTATCATATACAAGAACTAAAAATGCTTTACTATAAAACATGCGATTTATATCATGTGAAGTTTCAAAGAAATACTGTTAAAAACAGAAATTGTTTTATTTACAGTTACCCTTTCCCTTCATCTTCCCACCCCCTTAGTGTCCTTCCAAACTTTAATGACTAAAGGTGAGGCAAATGCCTTTGAGTTCCCCACATTTTTAACAAAGTCCACAGAAGTTCACTCTTTCCACTTTTTCTTATACAGCTGTATTTCACAAATGCGACTGATGCTTTGCACTCTCACATTTACTCACTAATTTCCATGTTGCTGGTCTTCTCCCTGTTCATTTCCATCTCCCAAATTCAGACTCTGGTTCAATTCCAAGGTACTCCAAATTCTTTTAGTCAATTAATGTGCTTTTCTCCATCTCTCAAGCATTTTCCTTTGGAATAGTGTAAAAGTTTCACTGGTAAAGTCTCTCCATGTGCTATATTATCAGAAGAATGAGAAGCAGACTTCCCTTTGTTGGGCAAACTTTTGTATTTCCTGTTAGCCTGATGTGCATCAAAAAAATGACTTTGATCCTCCAGGAAAAAAATATTCTGATGGCAGTTGGATACAGCAGATTAAGTCTCAGACCTGCCTCTCAACATTCCGATTGCTGGAATAAAATTGTTGCTCCTCTGCCTGGTGTGTAGTGAATAATCATTTTCCACAAATACTCTGCTGTCTCCAACTTTTAATAATTTGCCCTTTTGCCCAGCTTTGTCAGAATCAACTCTTTCTGCTGGTAGATTTCAGTCTTTACCAATATAGGTCCTGGCCAGATTTGGAGCATACACACAATGTGCCCTTTCAATTAACAGGTTCTACCATGCAATACCAGTTCAGTTGCTTATTTGTGCCTTCATAAAATGAATACAGTCTATTCCTTCTAGTTTATCTGGTACAGCAGAAAATCTGAGATTTTCCCTACGTGCTCTTCCCCTATTTCCACCATTTTTTTTAAACATCTCTTCTTGAAGAGTCTCATACTCAGCCAGCCTTTTCTTCATTTTGACCTCTGATTTTTGCAGTTTTATTAGCTCATCTGACTATCTGTTTAAGGTTTCTTCTATTTTTTCCAGCATTTTCATTATTTGAGTTGATATACTCCTTTAGTGTTTCATTTATTTTAATCATCTCTGAGCACATTTGACTTACTTTTTTTTCCTCTAGATTACTGGAAGCAGTGTTTTGCACAAAGGCTGAAGCTTGAACTTCTTTTTGCTGAAGGGCTGCAAGATTCTTCCCAGTCGGTGTTTTCTCTTCATTTTCTAGCTAATTTTCTTTCAGGCTCTCATTATTGTTTCTTTGCTGGCATTCAGGCAGTATACTTAACTAGCCAGTAACTGAATTTACTAAAACTGACAGAGTTCCTGGTCCTTGCCTTTCAGTGTTTTTTCACATTGGAAGAGCTGAAGTTAGCTGCTAATCAATGTGCAGCCATCATGGAACTTCCTGTATTCATAGTCAAGTTGCATTGTATGGGTGTAATATTGAGTCAAAAGTGAGAACACAGCTATGTGGCGATGCATAGAATCATTTAATGCTGTAGGGCAACAAGACATACAATGTGGAAAGAGGAGGTATACAGATGAGTATATAATGACATGAAAATGAAGTAGCACAGTCTAATGAGATGCAAATGAGGTGTACTGAATGCTTGTTGTAATTCATAGGCGCCAGGTAGAAATTCATGCAAGTAGTTCCCCCTGAGTATAAAGACAAAAAGCATGACAAAACTGCAGAGCTGCTTCTAGTGAAGATGCTTAGAGGAGCAGCAGCTGATAAATTTAAGTTCTACTAGTGGATATCAAAAGCAAGACACAATTTCAGGTGACACAAGGGAAAATTATACAGAATAGGATAACATTTATTTCAGCTGACAGACTAGCAGCACTAGGACCACTTCCATGTGGACTGAGATATTATACAAGCACCTAATGACCTGTATGTCCCACAAACTATTACTGGAGGAACATGTGGATTTTGCTTACCAAAGTGTGTGTAGCATTTACCATCCTACCTACAGAAACCTTTCAGACACAGATAGGGGAGATACTCAAGATGTTTCTTGATAAATTGCTGCCACATTTGGATATGCACACTAGTTTCTTCAACATGGCAGTGGAGAGAATAACCACTATGCATCACTTCTATAACATTCCCTGCTGCTGGCATGACTGAGACTGTGTTTGAGATGGGTAAAGGGAATGGGAGTGCCTTGCTGGGGGGGTTATGGATCCTGAGTGGTAGGTAGTCCACCTGAATCACCTACCCCAACTCTACCCAAGTCAACTGAAGTGGTATAGGTTAGGTTAACCAGGCCTTGACACTCTGGGTTGTTGCACCTTACCCCTCTTGCAACACACTTTGGATTTGCTGGACTGTCTGGCCAATGTCACCAGCTACACAGACCCAAAAGTTCGATATATGGGATCCCAGTAATATCCATCTGAGCTGATCAGCAGCTGGCATGCTTCCTGTACCCCTCCCTATCTCCAGCCATTTGTATGCCCTCTGTTTGTGTGCATCCCATGTCTCTTCCTCCAAGCATGTGCATGTTGGTCCCTGTTTCTTGTGTGTTTATAGATCCCCTTCAGAAGATTGAAAGCTGAAAAGACTGAAAATCAAAATAGCTAGAACTCAAAATATCAAAAATGTAATTTGCCCTTTCTCCAGTGCTGTGCGATCTGGGAGTTGGCATATATAATAAGCAGGGGGTGTGGGGACACAGCCCCTCATTAGGGATGCAGGAGGGCTTGCCCCTGAATGAAAAATATTTTTGATATTTTGAATTTTAGATATTTGGATTTTCAGTCTTTTGAACTTTTAATCTTCTGACATAGACCCATCTTGATACCCCCTCCTTTCCTCCTGTTTTGTGTCTTTGCCCTCTCCTCTGCCTGCTTCCTCTCACTCTCTCGATATGTGTGTGTGTGTGTGTGTGTGTGTGTGTGTGTATATATATATATATATATATATATCTATATATATATATATATATATATATATATATATACACATGTATATGCAGATCCCATTCAGAAGATCAACTCAATGGAAAGTCGAACTTCATATGGTCGAGACCATTGATCAGCTTTCCAAAATGCTGAAAGACAGAAAACATCAAAAATCTATGTTTTTAGGGGACACTCCCATGCACCCCCCACCCACACCCCCTGCATATTATATATACCAACTCCGAGATTGGACTACAGTGGTGAAAAGGATAAATTCCCTGATCCCTACTGTACCACAATGTCATTTCAAAAACTTCTACATTTCAGAAAGTCAATCCTATGTTCTCGACCAAATGAAGTTCAACTTTCTGTTGAGCTGAGCTTCTGAATGGGACCCATATATACACATACATACATAAATAAATAAATAAATACATACATACATACATATATATATATATATATATATATATATATATATATATATATATACAGTGGCGGATCCAGGAATCTGTGAAAGGGGGGGTGCTGTCTGGTTAGTCAACTACCAGAGTGGGAGTGAGGAAATGGGACACTGTTTTTTTGGGGGGGGTATAAAGATCACCTTAAGATGCTCTGACATGTAAAAAGAAAGCAATATACATTCAGTTGACAGATACATTTATGGATGACCTCTAATACAAAGTTCCTGCTCATAATTAACACTAAAAGGTATCTTAAAATACCAAATATAACTGTAGCACAGTAAACAAACATATTAGACAGCTGGGGTAGTTGTGAATAGGTTGTGTTTTATCCCCTTCTACACTCAGTCAGAGGCAATGGAACACCCTGAAGTAACTGCAGACATTCACAGAGATGAGGAATTTACTCATAAATTAGCCACAATAGACCAAATCCCTACTGCAGATTAGGTGGTACCACTGTAGCTGGGATGTGTGCATGTTGTGGATTCTCCTTGCTTGCTTAGTGGCTATTAAAACATTTTACGCCAATATCAATATCACTTTTTTCACATTCAAACTTTTCACCACATTTGACAGGGGATAAAAGGGATTTAAAGTGACTGTCACATTTACATATTAGCTAGGAGTCATATGATGTTATCCTATGTACTAAGAACACACCTTTCCTACTTAACTTCAATGTCTACTAATTTTTGAAAGTCCCTGTGGCTGGTGGAGGGTTGTCTATATTTCTCCAGAACTCCATCATATCTAGGCTTATATAGCAAAATAATGACCTAGAAATACTCCATGTACTGTTAATGAAAATAAGATGCATGCTAGCCAATTACCAAACTCCTTTCATCTCACCAACAACGTGTGAAGCATACATAAACTGAGGTCACCATACCTCTCAACCTGCAGACATCAAAAATGTAGATAAAGGGTCTTGGAAAGCAGATACATCCAACCAAAAATCTGGAGTGGGTAATTTGTGAACCTAACATCATAACTTCCAACTTAACTATGCGTGTAGGATGGTATCACTCAGAAACAAAGTTTATAAAAAAGTTGAGTGTTAAAATGACTCAAAATACAGCACAGTTTACTCAAACAGATGACATAACCTAATAATTAAGATATGCAGTATTTCCATATCTCAGTAAACAAGCACACTGAAAGATAGGTGGAACTACCTACAACATACTAAGTACAGCAAGACACCTGAAAGGATAAATGGCCATCAAAGGAGAACTTAAGTTACAGGAACCATAGTGTACAGAGATGCTGTCCAGATTACCTGAGGATATCAGTTAAGAAATCAGTCTCTAAAGAGAGGGGTAGATCTTAAAATGCAAAAAGATTATCTGCAATCAGATCAAGAAGATGATTACTAGATAAAATTCCTTTGAACTGAACACACACACACACACACACACACACACACACACACACACACACACACACACACACACACACAATCGCTCTCTCACCCAAACCATTTAGAAGACTGCCAATTCACTTACAGTATGTGTTTGGGATGTGGGAGGAAATCAAAGCACCAAAAAAGAATGCCAACACTGGCACAGGAAAGACATATAGACTCTATACAAGAGACAGCCCATCCAAGAAGTGAACTGCAGAAATAAAGTCTGTAAGACAGCAGCACTAGTCGCTACCCCACTGTGTAACTAACCTTACGTTTGTGCTATATTTTGCAAGATAAACCGGAGTAGGAAGACTCAGTATACTAAACAATTTGGAGGACACGGATGTCTCAAAAGAGACACAAGGAGTTTTTTAACCAGTAAATCCACTAAATACAAGTGCATATTTTCAGAGGTAAACAAAGAATGCTATCTGGTTACATGACTTACTGATAATCAAACTGGCAAAATAATATTGAGGAAATCAAATTGGAAGCAAAAGGATTGACTTCATTACATCTCATAGCTTTAACCACTGAGGAAAACTGATTTTAGAGTGGTGAATAACTGAAACATTACAGGACATGGTAAAAACTAAAACAGTTACAGAGTTCAACTAAGTAAGGGTCATATGAGCAGAATACAATTCCCTACAGCATACCATGACACTGTAATACATACATGTCCTTCTTCACAGTATTGCTATAATGAACAAGGCACTCTTAGCAATGCGAATGACTGGTTGGGTTGCACACTCCTTTGTTCCTAGCACAATCAAAAGACTATCCCCCGGATTCACGAATCCTCTGTGTAAGACTTAATAAGTCTTACTCGGAGGCTGCAGTTGAACAGTATGACATCAGCGTGCCAGGAATATGCATGAGGGCACGCTGACTCAACCAGAAGTCTTACATGGACCGTGTAAGAAAGCAGGGGGCGTGTCCGACTGCCGAGCAGTCTAAATGTCCATGCCCCTGCAAGTGCTTTAAAAGTAAAAGCAAATACACAAGAGCGAGTCCGCTCAAATGTCCCTGCACCCAACACCACACTCCCTGATATTATAAACCCCCATCACAGTTATAAAAAGCAAAACATTAAATTTATTTTTTTAAATCCCCAAAATAGCTGCCCGTATTTGCGCGTGTGTGCGAGGGTGTGCCCATTGCTTAGCTAGAGTTAGCAATTCTGACATGGAAGAGCATAAGAAAGAATGTTTATGCAAATCACACCAAATAGCAATAGCATAATGATAGAGTGTTCGCACAAAGAAGAGGCATTCACGGTTCGAGTCCCACCACTCCCCTTCATATTTATTTTTTAAATCAGTATATGAAATAATACCTGACAAATATGTATAAACATTACTAAAAAGCAGTGAAATGGCCAATGTATCAGTGAACAAAATAAATAGTTTAAAGGATCCTGATATAAAATTGCCTGCAGTTAAGCAGCGCTTCACCCAGCGCAATAGAGTTGCCCATAGTTTAATAGCGCTTCACCCAGTGCAGTAGAGTTGCCCATAATTTAATAGCGCTTCATCCAGCGCAATAGAGTTGCCCATAGTTTAATAATGCTTAACCCAGCACAATAGAGGTGCCCATAGTGAAATAGCGCTTTAACCAGCGCAATGTGTTTGCGTGGACGTGCACGCCGTGCCAACCAGGGCACCGAGGAGCAACGTAGAGCAAAGTTGCTTAAATGCAGCCACACCCCCTAGCCTGTCTGGACAGTATGAAAATAAAATGAATGACAAGGTTCGAACCCAGGACTCTGTGCATCAGAAGCAAAGTACAGAACTACTAAGCCATGACAACATAGGGGAAACAGCCACTGTTAACATACATATACTTACTAATGGTAGTTTAACCATTACTAAGCAGGTCTGCAGTCAGCCCAGAATTTTAAAAAATGTCCAATCACAAAAAAGTGCGGGAAATGCGGCATATTTAAGCCCCATAGGTGGGATTACATGCCATAACTGATTGTAGCTCACATTTGCAGATAGAATGGCTGGTGTCGGAGAGGGAACACATTTCCGAGCGCAACGTTGGGGCATCGAGGAGTCGAAATACTTGGTTTGGCTCCTTGTCCACCGTCATGAGTCAAGACTCCTGCAGGGCCAGTTCCAAGGGACTGAGTACAAGGCAGAGGCTTGGAACCGGTTAGCTCATGACCTCACCAGTGCCACAGGCGTTCCTCAGACTGGTGAGCAGGTCCGTCACCACCATGCAGACCTGAAGAGACGGAAGCAGGACCGCCTGAACCAATGGATACAGAAGGCCCGTGGGATGCGGGATGCTTCACAACTGAGTATGTAGCCATGGAATGCAGTATGTAAGAACTGATAATTGAGTATGTATAACGGATAGGTATGTCTCAATATCCCTTCATTTACTTTACAGCTGCAGGTGACCGTGCTACGAATCAGCAAGCCTATGCTGATAGGCTGCTAAGGCTGCGCCACCAGACAGGTTAGTGATTATTCTGCATGTATTGTTATATAAAATATGGGAGAGAGCATGAAAGAAAGTGTTGTAGTCTAATAATACAGCCATAAAATTGCCTGAATAAGTCCTCTGCATGTACTGTCAGATAAAAACATCAGAGAGGCAGAGAAAGAGTGTAGTAACCCATTAAGAAAGGTAACATATGTCTGGAATAATATCTCTGCAGGCACTGTCATATAAAATAAGTGAGTGAGCCTGAAAAAAGAGTGTTCTAACCTATTAATAAAGGTATAAAATGTCTTGAACCTGTCTGCCATATGCACCGTTAAAACAAATAAAGGAGTGAGCCTGTGGAAAAGTGTGCAATGTCATTAATAAAGGTCTAAAACCCAGAGTGTGTCTGTGTCACAGAGTCTGAAATGTTGTTGCACCCTTGCATTATACAAATAGTACTGTTTGAAAAAGTGCTGGCAACCCAGAGTTGTGCAGTCCCATTTAAAGTAGGTGATAGAAGTGCTAGTAGCTGTGAAGTATATACACAGTCCGCAACAGTCAGTTACTGGCTGGCATGCATAAATAAATCTGGCACACGTGTAGCATGTTATTTTTTCCCCAGAAATGTGAGTGTGTGTCAAGAAATGCAGGGTTCTGTACAAATCAAAGTGAAAATGTCATATGTAGATAAAGAAATATAAATGCAATCAAGAAATATGTAGCAGTAACATCTGCATCCTGGACAGTTAGTATGTCAGATATAGGTCAGGCATATATTGAACTAGCTAACCCCATAACACAACCTAATGTATGGTGGCAAGTTTAATAATACATGTAGGGGATATACACCTGCAGTCACTAGGAATGTAGTGTAGACTAAAAGGTAATTATAAGATGTTAACCGAGGTTTTTTTCTACACCCTACTGTATGTGCATAAACCATGCAATTCCACACCTCAATGGGTATGTGTAATCTTAAATATTTGTTGGGACATATGTCCTATTCTATAAATATCTGCATTCACATTGATGCATGTGTCCTGTTTAAACACCACAATCATGGTGGCCTGTTGCTACCAAACATCCCTGCATGCTGCTGGAATATCCACTGTGGTTCAATATATGCATGTGTTATGCTTGCTGTTCAACTGTTGGAACCTTGGTGTGTTGGGTTAATGGGAATATTACTGCATGCTGTTACAACTAATCTGGAATGCTGTTGTTTATGCTGTAATTAAACACACCTAATCACAGAACATATGGGAAGGCCGGTTCCAGCGGACCCACCTGTCCCTCCTCAGCTGGCGAGTGCACCTGGCACCAGCAGGTCCAGTGCCCAGCCCTGGCTCCCCTCCTCCATTGGTGGAAGCGCTGCAGGGGATGGGGCTCATCCCCCCGTGCAAGCATGGGTGGATAAGGGCCACCTGTCACCCTTCGAAGGGTCCGAGTTGTGGTGCGTAGGGAGATCCAGCGTTCAGTCTCTTATCCCCTACGCCAGCTCGAGGCAAGAGTGGCACATCTCATGGGTGAGCCTGCCTGTCCTATGCAGCCCCCAGCACAGCCACCCTCGGGACTATGAAGGTGCAGTGGTGACTGCCCATGGGTGGGGATCTCAGTTCCACTGTTACCATCTGTGGGCTCATGGGCTTGCGATTTCCAAACATCTGACCCCATCAATTGTGTTCACCCACCCCATGTGTCATACACTGCCCCTGTATGCATCTTGTCTGTCTTGTCTGTTTACCTCCCCAACCTACCTCCCCGGACATACCTACTTCCTCTACCTCACTTCCCACTCTCACCTGAAAAAAAAAAAGGGCAATCTGTACCCACAAAAAAATTACGCCCCATACATAGCTGCCCATTTCACACACATGTCCATTGGACATGTAAACTGATAATTATAATTGGCAGTACAACATACTTTGTTGTCCTCACCCCTCTCCCAGGGGTGGAAGGTTTCAAACTTCACTCCAAATTTATTGCATATGCACAGCTGTTGCTGTTAAAGAAATGGCCAGCTATGGACCTTCCCTACACCCGTCCTGCACATCCCGAGCTTGTTTAGCTACTGTCTGTCCCTCTTTGTGCCCTCTTTTTCACCACTTTCTTATCTCCCCATTTTCTTTTCTTTAAAAGAAATTAGCGCGGGGGCTAGCAGGAGTAAGCACTTTTAAGCGGTAGTAAGTGGGTTTAAGCGAGTGTGCACATGTGTGTGCTTAGCTAAGTATTGCTAAGTGTCACGCAAACCCGCGCAAACCCACTTACAACTGCTTAAAAGTGCCTTAGTCACTCTATGGCAGGGCCCTTGTTCTGCTGAGCAGCAAAAGAAAAAACCTCTGCCAGTCTCGAACCCCAGACCATTGACACAATAGACTGCATGAATTACCACTAAGCCACAGCAGATATACAAATAACTTGGTTCTGACATAAATATATCATGCATTACAATGAATGTAAATGGAAATTAGGAATGGTATAACACAAATCCTGTTCTGTGGGTCTTTACCAGCAGTTGTTGTGGAATTGCATGACATGACTGTGAAAGGAGAACCAGCCATCCTAGCAGGGAATAATGTTACAGTAGCGCCTTACAAACACCACACAGTATCAGACCAGTATAAATACTGGCAAAGTTGAATAGGGCAGAGGCCAGACTCCCCAACTGTGACTGCTTTACAGGGATGTCCCTGATTTGTAAACCAATGTTAGCTGTGCCCCTCTGAATCACTCTGAAAAGTACTAACTGTAGGCAGACAAGTGTGGAATCACACGTAGTGAATAATGTCAATAGGTGAGAGTAGACAATGCTTGCACATCAGAAAAGGTGTACTTATACATATGGTCTGATTACAAGAAAGTCTCAACTGCAATATGTCAGTAATATATTGCAGGTGTATCTCACTTATATGTACCTTTCACTGAGGCCGTTCAAATATATACCTGAGAGTATCTGAGGCCTGGCAGAGGCAGAAACACACAGGCATATCAGCATAACTGCTGTTACACACTCTGCGAATAGCTTTGGAAGGAGTTCCACAAGCATGCACTTATGTAGGAGTACAACACAGAAATATCGCAGGATGTAGCCATGTACTGCTAGCAAACAGCTGTGACAATGCCAATGTGCCACTGCTGAAAAGACTGGTGTGGTGCACAGACAAAGTATAATAGGCTAATCTCTAGCTACCATCTGGATATGTCCACAGGTGTGAGCTACACAGACACAGACTACGTGCCTTGATAGACTAACAGGTACACAGTAACCCTGTATGCTCAGCAAGATAAACCTCACATGATAATAACAAATGTTCTTTGCAGTTCTGCACCCCTACCCAAAGGTACAACACACCTGTGTATTCAGGCAAAAAACAGGGTGTAGGTAGGCATACTCAGTACTGAAATATGTCCAGTTGTGTTGAGCAGCCTGTGCTAATGTCAACACAAACAAACCACAAACTGTTCAGAAGTGAATAATGTAATAATTACAGTATAGCAGTTCACAAACACTGCATGTGCCACAGGAATACAGTGCAATAACCACATTTGTATGGCAATTAATTGTGTAAGTCAGAAAAAAGTACATACTCTCATGTATCCTGTGTTAGCATTTGGAGGGGTGAGTACATGTCTACACTGAGAAGTGTGTACTGGAAGCAGTAACATTCAGGTTTGAGTACAACATGCATATAACTGGCTACAACCCTAGCTTCAGATAAGGGACATATACCAACCTTCTGATCGACACAACGGTGTCCAGAGAAAACAAGCATGGGCCCCACCTTGGAAAGCTGAAAGGGCTACGCCTACCTAATCTAGCATTTTATAGCAGTGGGCTGCAATCACAGTGAGTAATGCAATCACCACACAGCAGGCTGCATGCAATTACTGAATGGTGGTCAGCAATTGGTGCAGAGGCTGTCACATGCAGAAGTGCAGACACCTAGAAAAGCAGGCTGTACCTGCAGTCCACACATGCAATTATATCATTCCAGGTGCTGGGAGATAGAGAGTGAGAGAGAGAGAGACACGGACACAGACACAGACAGAGACAGAGACACAACAGAGAGAGAAACTGAGACATAAACTAAAACAGAGGGCAAAAACCCAAAACAAACATCCAATAAAAAAATAAATAAATAAATAAAACCCTACAAAACCGTAACACACGGAGCAGGGAAATACAAAGGTAAGGTATGTAACTCACATGTATGTGTTGGCATGTAGTAGATGTTCCTGAAGAGTACTCTACACACTGCAAATCATCCATATGTGGCAGCAGTACATATCTATCTGTATCTGCACATGTGCATAGGGCAAGGGACATACTGCAACTGTTAGTGAAGGGTGGACAGATATCTGTCAGTGAAGGTTGATATGTGCATATATCTATGTAGGTCGTAGTGTGTGGCTAGAAAACAGCATGCAGTGCTGATATATGTCATGTGGTGGTTAAATGCTGTGGGACTGATTTGTCAGATCTGCTGTGTTACAGCCAGTAAGGCCTGTTAATGCTACATGGGCTGAGGACACCCACATGCATTCTGCACAACACTGTGCAATATAATCATATAACTGTACATCCCACAACTGTCGCATAAGTGATATCCCCACCATGAAAGGTGGACTGTACATGTGCCTATATGTACATCCATGTATACAGCAATGGATGTGTACATGTATGTGTAGAGATATGCATATATATATATATATATATATATATATATATATATATATATATATATATGTGTGTGTGTGTATAGAGAGAGACAGAGAGACACAGGGTCATATGTACTGCAACAGGTGTGTGGTGACCAAGGCATGGACTGTAGACAAGTGTTGATACTGCAGTGCCATTCCCCCTTTCCAAAACAGTGTACCCATTAACTACCACATAGGTAGAGATCTACCCAACAGTGAAGGTGTGATAAGGGAACATGGGACACAGGTGGACAGTAGCCTCCGCTTTGATGAAGACACCTGTGATCAGTCTGTGTGGTATGTGTCATGACAACAGGTGTGTCATCTATGGAAATATAGGGCAGTGTTCCCATCTACTCATCACTATGCCCTGTGTGGTATGTACCTCACATGACAACTACACCAGGTGAAAAGGCCACAGACATATCTCCCAAAGGGTAATACTGGCCGCAAACAGATCCCCTATGCAGACTGATGCACAAAACCACATCTACACTGTATTGCATACTGGCCACATAGAGGTGACCTCTGCCGGACATACAGAGGTATGTCACACCCATAGCTGGGTGACAACCACCATGGCAACATATCACAATCCCTCTGGGATACACGCTCTAGGGCCCTAAACCTTGTCAGCTCACTAAACAGCACATGCTGGAGGGATAGGTTCCCATCTCAGAGATATGCCATACACTGGAATAGACCACCTAGCAATAGCAAACAAGGCTCCTCATTAGAAGTTGTCATAAATACCCCTGATGATTGTGTGGGAGATTGGTAATACACCCCAGGAAACACCTCTGTGGTTCTGGTTGGCAGGGGCAATTGAAATCAAAGTACATGTGTGTCAAAGGCCATGGTAGCATATGGCTAGGCTGCCATAGGCCCTAGGGCCAATAGCATATTACCTACCTATGACACTATGCACTTACACATGTACTTAATGCAATACCTGCTATGTGAGGTTGAATAAGTGTAATGCTGAATGTGTGCAAGGTCTGTAAAGGTGTGATAGCTTAGTGTGAAGTTGTATTTGACATGGTAGTGTCTATCCTAGCTGTGAGGACAGCAAATGATGTGTAATGTACTGTTAGGCAGACATAGTAGTACGGCATATGATGCGATGTAGTTCCTTGTTGACGAATGTGGTGTTTCATTGTAGGCTAAAGCAATACATGTATGCTTAGTGTGTGGTACTGCTGGTGAATCCATCTCCCATATGAACTGTAGTACTACCTGAAGCTGTAGGCCTAAACAGCACAGTATGGTGTGTGTTCACATTGCTTGGAAACACTGTCATGTGTGTTTCCTGTAGTCTGCACAGAGGACAAAACTCAGGCACAAGGATGTGTAAGTAGTGGCACACAAGTACTGTATGGTACACAGGCAATACTCATCTGTGTTGGCATACAGTGGTGCATTGTATGTTTGTCTGATGTGTGTGTAATTATGCCTGTACAATGGCTACAATCATATGTGTGTTACAGGGTATACATGTGTATCCAGCAACATATATACTCTGTTACAGCAGTATGCCACCTATAGTAACAACTGTACACATCTTTTAGGCAGGGCTATGGCATCAATGACTAGGGTGGTTGACTGGTACTACTGTACCTGTACTTTACATCCATTGCAATGGATGACATCTCTGTTCGTGCATTGGTGTGATATACACCCCTGTCTTGAGGTTGTGCAATGTGTCACAAACAGTGTGTCGGGTACTGTTGTATAGTGGTGTAATATATAGAGTGCACCAGGCACTGTTAGTTAGTTGTGGCCTGAGAATCAATAAGTGGTATTGAACGTGTGTAACCTCTGACAGACAATAGGATGGTATATATGTCAGTAAAGTGATATCTGTGATTAAAAGTGTAAAGTGTGCCACAGGACTCGCTCACACATATTGTTCATATCTTTTTCAGCCAGATGGCCCACCAACACAATCCATCGTACACAGCGGATGAGGAAGAGGTGATACTGCAAAGCCTATTGCAGCAGTACACAATGCTGTTCTCCAGAAGTAGCCAGCACCAGCAGGAGCGGACTGCACTGTGGCAGGAACTTGTTCATCGGGTAAATGACATAGGCATGCATAACCGGACATATGAGCAGGTACGCCATCACTAGAGTGATTTAATTAGACAAGTCCGGTGGCATACGTCTGATATCCAAAGACAACAGCTTGCCACAGGTGGTGGGGTGGCCATTCACCCCCCTCACCAGAGTGGAGGAGCTGCTCCTAAGCGTGGTGGCTCCTGGACAACAGCAACATCAACCTCTGACGTGTTGTAATGGAGGCCGGAGCCACCCAGCACGTCCACCTGGAGCAAGCAGGTAACATGCCCTATCTGTAGACTACAGTTAACTGTATTGTTATATTATGTCTACGTGAGATGTGTACTGTGTGTTTAGCAGTTCTGCTGCCTAGTGTTGTGCAATACTGATATTTTGAATAATATCTCTACACCTGTGACTGTTGACTGTTGTTTTACTGCAGTTTAGCATACCCATTGTAGCAATGCCACAGTTGTGGCCATTGATGAACTCTCTCATATTCTTGTAGGTCCCTCTGGTGTGACAGCAGGGCAGCCGATCCATGCTGGTGAGTGTGTTATGACTGCAATGTTGGTAATGAAATATGCATGTCATAGGTGAGGTGTAAGCCATGTACACGTAACACACCTACGCATAATGCATGCTGTGCATGTTTGCTGTAAGACATTGCACAGCTCAGTAATGTCAGTAGCTGCCTCAATGACATGCAATACACAGAGCATAACACACAGTTGTGGCAACCCCGTACTGCACATTGGATAGGCATAGTTGCAACACCTGTACACAACATAACACATTTATCATATGCAGTACACAAAGACATGCTACATATGGCGTAATCACACACCCGCTGTAAGGTCACACTTCAGTATCCCACATGTCATCCACACACACATGATGTACCTCAGGGGTAGAGGCCTATCATGGGGCTGTGCAGCACTCTTCAACACATAACACAGTCATGTTAGGCAATGCTCCCTATTGGGCACCTCATACACCCATGTACAAAGTGGCTGTGTAATAGTGAATGTAGCCATAGCACTGCAGTTCAAGTACAGCATGCTAGGTGGTGGTCTGTCACACAGTAGTAGCTGTGAGTGACCACAAGATGCATGATGATGATGATGGCACATGGTACTACACCCCGTCCAGTTACAGTGACCACAGTACTACACATAGCAGTCTTTGCTTTGCACCTCAATGTTGTGTGGGTGCAAACATATGCACCTATACACAATATGCATATCATGTTGTGTGTGTGCTTACATATGCCAGTATACACAATTTGCACAGCAGTCGCCATCTGTACAAAGAGTCACATATATGTCCTGAAATGCTATTGGGTGTGTAGGTCACATGACACACCTTGGGTATGTGTGGTGTTTAATGTTGCAGTCGAGTAGCATGCCATGTCATGGCTGTCACCGACATATCTGCAATATGTCCTACACTCACCATAACCACTGTACAATGGCCATGTCGAGCATTGGGATTCCTTCACATCTACGTGCACCACTCACCCCATGTCTGTACATTGCATGCATTTGCTACACCTGTGCCCACTATTATTTGCTATGGACACAGACACTATAATCAGACATGGCAATCTATGTGTCACACAGATAACACATGCAGCCATGGTATGTATCCCATTGAGTGATGGTGCACAGGACATTGCAGAGCAGATAATACTTGCACAGCAATGTTGTGTCCATGTACACATTGTGTTCCAGGGTGTAGCCAATCACTGAACAACTACACACATGCATCAAAGCCATGTATAATGTCATTAAATAGGGCCATCTACACTTGCACTGCATGGTCTTGAGCAACACATATTCTGCATGCTGACACGTGTGATGTGACTGTTTGCCTTGTGATACTGTCACCCACCTTCACCCACTATTGTGTATGTGTTGGATTACTGGTGTGTGTGTGTGTGTGTGTGTGTGTGTGTGTGTGTGTGTGTGTGTGTGTGTGTGTGTGTGTGTGTGTGTGTGTATGTGCTGTGGTGAGCAGTGTATTTGTGTGCATGTGTGCATGTGTTCATGTGTGCATGTGTGCTAACATCATGTACGGATTGTAAAGTGTGTTTCCTGTCTTCCTTCCACAGGTGCTGAGTTAGGGGTGTGTGACTGCAGCAGGGAACCTGATGTCACTGCCACTAATAGTGGAGATGATGAGACATGTATTGTGGCACAGGAAGGTCTGACAGGGTCTGTCATTGGTCCACCAATCGACAGTACACAGCGTTCAACCCCATCTATGCGCACACTCATACTGCCAATACATCCCTCATTACCAATGGCCTTAGCTGAGGGACAGAATACAGTTGGCATTGACCAGGAGAGTGTGGTACCCATGGCACGTGCATCCCCTCACAGCAGCCATAGCCAGATTACTGGAACGGTACCACATAGGCAGATGTCCAGGGGTTCTCGGGGGAGCACCACTGGTCGTACTGCCCCTGGCAGACGTGCCCCCAGAGGTATTACAACCTCCAGTATGTTCCGGGCTGTAATGCAGGCACAGGCACGTATGGAACGGTACACCGGACAGGGAATAAGGGCACAGAGGGCCCATTACACTGCTATCAATGACAGCATCCGTGACCTTGCCGGTGCCATCCGGAATTACACCGAGGTCATTGATAGCCATTGGAGGGAGACATTAGATGTCCTCCACAATGTGTTAGCCATGAGCCAGGACTGTGCGGGATGGATGAGAAGCCGACGCAGATGCATGCCAGCAACAGCATCAGCTGGCAGTCATTGCGGATGGACCATGGATCACAGCCACTCCCGTAGTGGCAGTACCAGCCTCAGCAATGCTGGGGCTGGCCTGTCCATTGACCATCCTACTAGACCACGTGCATGTGGCACTGGCCAGTCCCAGCAGGGACATGGGGGTCCAGTCATCATACCTCTGCCTCTGATGATAGCACCCAGTCAGGGTTGGTACCCAATACTGCCCATAGCACCTCTGCCAGGCACAGGTACTGTGTCCGTGACAGGAGACAGTGATCTGTACAGCCTAGCAGGTACAGTCTGTGGCTGTCCCACAACCACCCGTATATAGCAGCCACATGGTGGAGTTGTGTGCATGCAGACACACATTAACCAAACAACTAGGGCTCACACATACACACACACATTACATCAACATTGGCCCATGCAGTACTGTTGTCCCTCACATACACACACACACACACGCACACACACACACACACACACACACACACACACACACACACACACACACACACACACACAGACATGTTGATTGGATGGGTCAATGTCGGGCTCTGGCAAACCAACAACACACCCTGTCCATATGATGACACCTGTGCCACCTCCTGTCATCTGTAACATTGATGCAGGAACAGGCTAACATGGTTCTGATGCACAGGGTGACATTATAGCAGTGTAGCAATAGTAGCAAGTTGCCAACAGGAAAGTGTAATGATATCCTTGTAGGTATATCTGAGTAGGCATTATGCATCACAACTCTGATAGTCATTGTAGCATTGTTTACACCAGTGTTAGGTCTGGGTATGTATTGTCCACCCACGTGCCACTTGACTGAAGTGTACAGTGTTGCCAGCATGTCTTAGTGAGTGGACAGTATGTGTGTGATGTGTGCATTACAAATTAGCAGGTGTACATCTGTGAACATGGTGTGTGCGCACTGTCTGCATGTACGTGCATAGTGGACACATGGGATGTGTGACATACCCTGTTGTACACATTTTTAACATCTCATGGTATCTTTCGATGGCCAATATGCATTCTACTACAGATATGTACTAACATGGGTACACATGTGTGTATGACATGGGTTGACACTATGCTGTGGGTGATACTGTTGATATCTGTCAATGATCTGCAGTCTGGTAGTATACACCACCTCAACAGCATGACTATAACCAATCATTAGATGATGTCCTGACAAATGACACACAGTTGTAGGGAACTCAGTAACAGTTGGATCCTTCCAGTACTATACTATAATAGTAACCAGTGGTATTGACCGCCACATGTTCCTGGGACCACACCTGTGTGGCATATAGCCCTCTTAGGTACATGCAAACACACTAGGGATATGTCCATCCACATTTGGAAATGCATGCATTGGCCTACACTGCATTCCCTGGATGGGACGCATATCCTACACAAGGGTATCATACAGACAGATACCTGTTGTCCAATACATGCTGTATAGCAGTAAGCAGACTATGGCATAGTCATCCACGTTTACTATACATACTGTTCCGACAGTACCACATAGGTGGTAGCCCTCAACATGTATGTTGGGTACCAATGTGTACAGACAGACACGTGTTATGTCATCTGTCCCTTGGTATCCACATATCCATAGGTATTGTGGGGTCCCTCGGTGTTTCACATAACACATTAGGGGCCTACGTGCATATCCACAGGGCTGTTGTACACCTATAATGACTGTCCATTATTGCCAGTCGTTGTTGTGTATAAACATGTCTGACATATACCCCAGGCAATTACCCTCACTCACAGTACTCTATAGCATGTGTCATGGGTGTGTGTGGCACAGATGTCCTTGGCCACGGATCACTACAGTGGCCGGGTTTGACGCATACATACATATGTGACCTATGATCTGAGAAGCAGCGGCACAATCTGTCGAAGGAAACAAATGTATTCATGTAGTATATGTAGTATGCAGGCTTCACACCTATGTACTGATTGAGGTCACATGTACACATATTTATTTGCCACGCAGATACCTGATGTGTGCAATGCACATACTGTTTCATATGTCATACCACAGTAAAAGCAAAACCCACACTGCACTGACCACCTGTGACACACACACACACACACACACACACACACAGCGTTTGCAGGATTCAAACCCCTACCTATGTTATGATACTAGAAAGATACGCATTAACATGGCGCGATATATGCTTAACTGGATGGTTTCTGTTCTCCTGATATATTTGTAGGATGCTGACATCATCAGACATTCCAAAGAGGGATGTACCTCTTGTAATGTGTTTTCCCAGTCTCCAAAAAGGCTACTCCTCTCAAAGGACATCACACAGATGCACACACCACCCCCCACATGCACACACACACACTCAGAGTATGCAGGATTCAAACCCCTACCTAACTATGTCATGATACTAGAGAGATATGCATTAACACGGCGCGCTATATGCTTTACTGGGTGGTTTCTGTTCTCCTGGTATATTTGTAGGATGCTGACATCATCAGACTGGACATGGTAATGTGTGTACACTTTGTTTTATGCAATCCCAGGAATGATCTATGTAGGTCGGCAGGTATCAACAACTTGAACAGGACCCCGTGAGTCTCACCTTGTGTGATCTATCTGTGGACACACTGACATCGCTTCATATGTCAACACATATCTATGCACAGATTGTTGGTTTTGTGGATACGACATGTGTCTATGATGTTGATGAAGAGCTATTCAAAGTCTATGTGGGACATGTGTAGCTCTGTTCAGTGATGTATGTCCTGGGTGGCTGCCTTGCAAACGGTGTAGCATGTTTGGGAACCATGATCTGCACATGAACATACCACAGTTGGTAGGGTTGTGTGTTTGTCAGCTTCCAATAGCTCTGTTTATGACTTCAGCAATTACGCACTCCATGGCCTTGCAGATCAGACTTTACAGGCTTACTGGACTATACTTCCCATGGTGTGTTGTGTACCCACACTTGTGAGGAGTGCCATATGTTGCTGTAACACATTCGACTGTTCCAGATCCTGTGGATTGGGTGAGGCTCAACAGACTGTTCAGGTGCAGGGTCTGTTTGTTCTGTAGTGCATGCATGACACATATTGGGAAACAATGTAATCCAATTGCTGCCACGCTTTTGGCTTTGGGGGGAGCTGTTCAGCCATTCTACATGTGATATTTCCTGGTATGATGTCAGGGACTATCATCAGTGGGAGGTGGGTATGTATATATGGGCCTGTCTGACAGGATGTCGGCATTGTCAATAAGGTACAGTTGGCCCTGACTCAGGACATATATGAGTGTACATTACTATTTATGACATAGCTGAAGGAAATGTCATGATTCTCAGTCTGGACTCCTTCGCAGCTACTCTTTACAAAACACCAACAAACCTGAGCACTAATCATGGTTATACTCTTTTACACACTTGACACCCTACTGATCCTTTGTGATCCGGCTACAGAGTATGTCATCATAATATACTGGCATGTCCAGGGGTCGGTTTCATGTGTACTCTCCAGTCCAGCTAGTGAATATTGTGGTTATGACACAATGTCACATCTGCCTCATGTACACAGACAACCCTCTCCTCCTCCCAACACACTCAGATATATGTGAGAGATGCAACAATATTGACATACAGGAGGCTGAGCTCTCTCGACCCATGACTGGCATAGTCTATCAGGTGGTGAAGGTGACCACACACACCACATATCAGTCTCACATACACCGATAGCGACAGCAATCAAACCATATTATCACACATACACATACTCGGAGGCTCTACATACACTCTGCCTAAGCAGCAGAGACCTCCAAAGCAGACACACAAAACAACTGCTACCCCGTACAATACCCACATATCACATAGTTCACAATGTCAGTGTGCCACACAGTCACTGCCCTTCAGGCTAAACAACACACCTGATACACTTGTAATAGGTGACACTTAATGTCAGACACACTGACGTCCCACGCACCAGTACAAATAAGGGAACAGTCACTTTGAGCTGTCTCTCAGGTGCCAGGATCCGCCACATAACACATGCACTCAGGTCACTCCAAAGCAAGTCCAGGACTGGCTCCATCATTGTCCATGCTGGTGCGTATAACCTCAGACATTCATCCCTGGACCACATGACATGATACATAGAGGAACTCTCTGATCATGTAGCCCAGGCCAGTATGACCCTGACCTTGTCCAGCATCTTACACTCACCAAGTATGATGTCACAGTATACCAATAAACTGATCACGTTTAACAGTTGGCTAACATATTGGTGTTATTCAAAGGGGATACAGTGTCTGTCAGCCTGGGTTGACATGCCTGACATGCCACGTAGCTTCCCTATGGACAGCATGCACCTGTCACCCTTGGACTTTTGAATACTGGCTAAGGCACTTGCTGCCACCATACTGCCTTATTTAAGCAGGGCTCAAAAGACAGACCCACCTCCATAGACATTACAGAGTACATGACACTGCGGGTAATGCTGCTCAACACCAGATGTATTACCCTCAAATTGTGCCCACTCAGGAATCTCCTCAGTACAGAGAATAGCAATATCTGTGCACTAACAGACACATGGTTCAGGCTCCCACATGCACACCAGCACTACCAGGTTATATTTCGTACCATGCTTTCTGACACATAACTCAGAATGGCCAACACAAATAGGGGGAAGTATCCATATACATCACAGATACACATACCTCCGGGTTGGTATCACTGCACATAGCATCACAGACCATACATATGCACCTAACATTGTGCAAATCTGCCTTTTGGTTTGTTGCCTGCTACAGACCACACTCCCAAACTCAGCAACCACACTCGGCTTTCCTGGGAACACTGGACAATATGAAGATCTCCCCAAACACCATTATATTGGGTGACATCAAATATCCACACATTGACTTGGAATAGTACTCAGGCCCCAACACCCTTGCCCAACAGTTACTACTATTTGTAAACTCATATGCTATGGCACAACCAGTCACCACATCCACAAGAGGGGACAACATATTGGACATGATCATCACCAACATGGGGACTCTATGTTCCACACCTGCGATATACCCCTCATTGGTAAGGTCAGAACATACTTTATCTCACTGGACATCCATATCCCGTCCCCACACCCATCCTGGGTAATCTTGGTGAACTTCCCAAAAGCATACGTCACACTTCTCCAAACGACGGTGGTATCCTTCAGAGACCCTGGGTCAGTGGTAAGTATGGCTCAGACTGCTGAATCCTTTACATACACATTCTATGGACACCTAGTGGACTGCATGGATCGTGCTATCCAAACTAACAACTGGACTCACTCCTCCAATGGCAGGGGACCTGTCTGGTAGACCCCAGCCATTAATACGCTATACAACAAAAGAAGGATGCTACTACATCATAGAGCACAATCCCAGACAGGGAAGGCATCTGTGATCTGTACTAGCAGACAGCTACAATCACTCGTGTATTTATGTCAGGCCCGCTTCTAACGGACAATTGCACCAGACACATTGGACACTCACAAGGCCTTCTTCAGTTAATTCAGGTACCTGGCTGGACACTCACTGATATGCTGTGTGTTACTGCCTACTGACTAAACATACCCTGAACCCACAGACATTGCCAACATCCTGGCAAACAGGTTCAGTGCAGATGTCTCCCCCCATCCCCCCTAAGGAGGTACTGTCCATCCCAACAGAGTGTAACCTCCCTGACATCACGAATAAACAGGTGAGTGCTGCCCTCCCCACAGCTGACAACACAGCATCAATGGGACCAGACGGTGTCTCGGCCTGTGTCATACACGGCCTTCATGACAGACATAACCCTTACATTATGTCACTGTTCAATATCAGAGTTACTGCAGGATATGTACCCACGGAATGGCGTACAGCGATAGTGGTCCCTCTCCACTGAATACTGCCACAACAGACCACAGACAATATCGGCCTATAAGGCTAACTAGCCTGTTCTGCAAAGCTATGGAGGGTATTGTAATGGGACTCATGCACATAGACATGGGAAACCTACAGACACTGGGTCCTACACATTACAGCATTGTTGTGGGCAGATCTTGCCTGTTGGACCTGTTCATATTCTTTAAACAGTTTCCAGGTCCATCAGTGTTGGGACGGTTGTCCACACAGCCTGCCTGGACATTGCACAACCCTTCAACACAATACCCCACTCGGCCATTATGCAAAGGCTCACCGGCATCAATTTCGACACATATCTCACACGATGCATTGCTACCTGGATCAGGGATAGCACCCACATGCTCAGTGTTGCAGGTGCCATGTCTGACTATACACCAGTTACACATGGCATCCCACAAGGCTCAGTCCTGGGACCTCTCTTGTTCAGTATATATTTGTGTGACATACAGGCTATCACAGGAGGGATATGGCTGCCCATGTTCGCAGATGACTGCAAACTGGGTGCCATAATCAACTCTCCAGCTGGCACATGCATACTCATACAGGGTCTCACAGAGATAGGATGACTGGTGCCTGAGCCATGGCCTATTGCTACATGCCATTAGTTGCATAGTCATCCCCTTTGAGAATGACAACATGCCCACACATTACCACATAGGTAGTAATCCATTACATACGGTAGTATTTGTTATGAGTTTGGGGACACAACCTGTTTGTACTCTCATATTTGACAATCACATTGCCAAAGTGATTAGACAGTACTTCTACATAGCCCATCATATCCCACATGGTTTCACATGTTGATCACGTGTGGTCATTGTGCCCCTATACTCATCATGACCATGCTTGGTTACTATGCCACATTTGGGATGTACCTTACCCAACACCTGCAGCAACTGTAATTGCCACAAATGTTACTCATCAAGCAGATGTAGGGACTCACACGGATGCCCTGCACAGTTCAGATACAGTAACTCCAGCTTTACTCAGTCACTTACTACCTACACGGATGTGTTGTGTGCCTGTAGTTGAAGGCAATATCTGACCCAGAATTAATGGACATGCTCCGCCTCAGGATATCCAACTCCCTTGGAACTACACACTCCAGGGACATATACCTTAGCACAGATGTTAATAAGACATGCTGGGGGGACAGATTATTATCCGAAATGCTCCACTCACTCCGGAGTGTAGTCCCGGTTTTGCATAGGCAGAGCCACCCACTGACCACCTACAGGTGACATCTTGACAAGTGGATGGGTGATCGTATGTTTACCCATGGGATATCTTCTGGGTCCCTGCTAGACAGAGGCACAATACACTAAACATAAATGGGCTATCTTGTGTGACCTACTATTCACAGGCACAGTGTTCTGATTTGACTGGGTTGCAGAAGCCAAACACACTCTGGCTATGCTTGTACATGCCCTAGGGCAGATAGCCTAGTATCAACCTCTGAACCTATGATAATGTTCATGACGCACAATGTTTATTGCTGATACTGTTTGCAGGTTTTTATCATCTTTGCTTTCCCACTTTCTATGAACCGCCTAGGTATCTGCAGAACATATTTGTTTATGACAGGGTTCCACTATATTATATCTGTGTCTGTTGTCATATAAGTGTGTGCACAGGGCAGATTGCTGGATAGTGAGAGGTTCTTGGGTTAACACATGCAACTGCCTGATATGTGTGGCCCACTGCTGTACTCCGACATGGCCTAAGTGTGTGAGCATGCCCAGTTCAGACTGTCAGTGTTCTGTTGCTTGACATTTGTCTCATGTATTCAAGTGTGTGACCATGCCCAGTGTGACCTTTCAGTATGTTGATATCTGAGGTCCACTACATTTGTTGATGTATGTGTACATGTCCAATATTAACATTTCTACTGTGTGTGTTGAAAGTCAGGTTCTATTCTTACTGCAGGACTCACCTTTGTGTCATAACTCAACAGGGATTATGCTGTGCCTGCAGGGTTTCCATGGAATACTTTGCATAGACTTATCAACATTTCTTCATACAGGCTAACCACTGCAATACTGTCATGGTTTAGTGGCTCAGTACTATGACTATAGTGCACAGTATCCTGGGTTCGAGGCCCATCACCGCTTATATTTTCATACTGAGCAGACCAGACTGTTTAAGGGCCAGTAGAGCAACTATGAGCATGTTGGCTTTTGTTCAGCTATGCTTTACTTAGACCCAGCTTGCTCAACATTGCTCAATATTAACCATCATTGCTGGACGTTGGCCAATATTACTCAACATTGACCACATTTGTACTAGTTGGTGTGTGCGATTTTGTTTACATATACTACATGGTGGTAAATGCTGTTTAGCACTGCTTTATATTGCTTAACACATGGCAATCATGCCTCAGGTTTTGATGCAGGGCTGCCTATGTTGGATGCACATACTACACTCCTATACATGTTTGAAAGCAGGTAGTGTCAACTTAGGCATCCCTTTTACTATATGTGCGGGTCAGAGAGAGGTATAATTTCCGGAGTTCCTACTGAGCTAGTGTATGTGCTATGCGTTGCCTCTTTGCCAAGCCCAAAGCATACTGGGCACGCCTCCTTCTGCTTACTGGGGCAGGCTCAGGTTGTTCCTCCTCTGAGTCACGCTCTGCCTGTGATGGCCTTGGCAATGGTGGGGGGCTGTTTGGCCCGGGCCTATGCTGGTCCTGCTGCAGCTGTTTTCGCAGGATCATATTATGTAGCATAGCACATACCATGACAATTTGGATACATGTAGTTGGTGAGTACTGCAAGGCTCCACCAGATGTGTCCAGGCACCAGAACCGTGACTTGAGCAGCCCAAACACATGCTCGATTACATTTCGTGTTTGTGCGTGTGCCTCATTATGGCATTCCTGTTCAGGTGTGTGTCCGTTTCTGATGGGTGTTATCAGCCACAGCTCCAGTGCATAGCAAGCATCCCCACTAGGTGACCATGTGGGATGTCCCCGTTGGCAAATGTCTGGTACAGCTGCATCAGATGCCAGATATGGGAATCATGGTAGCTTCCAGGGCAGCCAGCACACACATTCAGTATCACACACAACCTGGTAATTGATGGAGGGGAAGCCCTTGCGGTTGAAGTAGACCCTAACCCGCTCACCGGCTGGTGCTTTGATGCATATGTGCGTGCAGTCTATTGCACCCACTACCTCAGGGTATTCCGCTATTCGCTGGAAGAGACACATATTGCTGGCCAATACCTCATAGGAATTGGGGAAATATACATGATCACCGACATGTGCTGACATGGCATCCAGGAACTGGTGCAGTACCCTGGATGCTGATGCCTGTGATATCCCCATCATATCACCAGTCAGTCTCTAGAAGGTACCTGTTGCTAATATCCTTAGGCCAACACGTACCTTAGTTTCCACTGGGATGGGTTCCGCTCTGTTGGTTCTGTGTGTGAGGTGTGGCCTGCACAGCTCAACAATTTGCTGCAAGAGGTCTCTGTCCACCTCTATAGCGCTCCACTATCTCCAGCTCATGTAGCCCCTGGTAGGTAACCCTGGGCCTGTACACTCTTCTCCGTCTCCTCACTGTGAGTTGTCCAGCAGCATTTGCATTATCACCACCCTCAGCATGTTGCATATGTCGCCTTATAACAGCAATGGCAGCCCCTAACATTTTTTGTCTCAGTAAAGCTTTTTCAGTTTTCACTTCTATTAGCTTACTGCAGTGTTGCAGTGTCTCTTGAGAGAAACATAATGGACTGTTGTTTGCAGAGTTTTAAGTGCTGGGCTGGGCTAGTGTTCTGCCTGGGTAATTGCCTGATTCTGACTGTTTTCACCTGCTAGCTCTGCTAGTACTCCCTGGTAACTTCCTACTATTTGGTGTGCTTCCTTTTTCCTTTCTGTTTCCTCAGGGGGGAGTGCTGCGCACACAAGTGCAAACACGCACACAGCAGCTAACACGGGCGCACACATGCTTACAAGGACTAAAACTTGCTTATTCTTCTTAAAACGCGTGCACACCGGTGCAAATGCGCTTACAACTGTTTACACAGCCTTACATATGCTTACTCAAGCTTACACACGCACACACATGCGCACACACGCTTACACGCACGCACACCGTCTTACTCGGGTTTACCGGCACGCACACGCTCGCATGCACGCGCAGCAAGAAACTTTGGTGTTATCCACGGCATACACTTTCAATTTCTTGACTTTACCTAGCCTACCTGTTGACACACCTCTTTCAATAATATGTAAATGTCAGCTGACACATGACACTCTGCTCCAATGAGCTTCACTCCTTTCATACATACCCCCCTCGTGATGTCACCTATCTTCTACTCTGTTACTCCCCTTATCCTACTCCTACACTCCACTGACTGTGCTCATTTGCTATGTAAATGTGCGTTTCACTATCCTAACTCTCATTTGCATAGGATTGCCTACTAATGCTTGGTTACATCTCTTAGACTGAGCTTTCCCCCTTAGCAACCTCTACTCGGTGGCCATGTTGTCTTCAGCCTGCCATTCACTTGCATTGTAAATTCATTTTAGCTATAAAATCCACATTTGTGGATCTTGATTATTAATTTTCTGCTTTTTAGGGCGCAGCGCATTTGCGTGACGCTGCGCTACGGTTAAACCCCGGAGATCGGGATGAAAAAAAAAAGTTATTTTATTTCTGTTTTGCATCACTTCCCATTGCCAATGGCAGTATTTTTGGCCATTGGCATGCTTCCTCCTGTAAATGCATGCTTTTTTTGCAGCTGTCACAGCTCCGTTTTGCTATTTGCAGGACCGTACTCAGTTATCAACTGAGTACATTTCTGCAAATAACACTACTCCTACTCGGACAGGTTCGGGTTTCCTGGATCCTAAATTTACCTCATTTGCATAGCTTTCGCCTGCAATTGAGGTAATTTGCATATCAAAGCCCTGTCCGTGTAGGACTAGTCTTGAGAGCTCAGTTGCACGCCCCTACCGGCTGATCCTGGATCGCTCGGCGAACATGTTGGCTGCATGGAGTCTTACTTTACTCTTAGACTCCGTGCAAGCCTTCATGAATCCGGCCCTATACCTGTATCACCACACCTTTAATGGAAATACTGCATTTTTCAGAACTCCCTATATTTTTTCAAGCCATTACCCCCCACCACCACATGCATTCAAGACAGCATAAATGTTTAGAACAGTTACTGTCTCATTTGTACATCTGCAAAAATGTGTAGCTTCCTGTGTTAAAGCTGTCTGCTTGTGGAAAGTGAAAGGATCTTTTTCACTTTGTTTTCTTCAGGTAAAACACTGCAAACAGGATTCTATACTGCTGGTAGAATTTACAAAAGTCAGAATCCCTTTTTTCCCCAATGTACATCTAAATTAATTTGCAATAACTATAAGAATATAGTAACAATAAAGAAATTAGAGTTCATATATTTGATTTCAGAAAGCCGCACAATTTAACAATTAACTTATCAGTTTTTTAAAGGAATGATTTAATTATGTAACAAAAACATGTACATCTTGAATGAATCAAAAAGTTTCCATAGCATGCAAGCCTCCTCTGAATGTTTAAAAGTCATAATGAATGATTTGGTCCTTCTGCTACAATTTAGAGGCAACCTTTTTTCACCTTTTGTCACTCATTCATCAAGCATGTCTGCATTAGTTTTAACTGCATGAACAAAAGTGGATAAAACTTCTTAAGCCAACATAAACATTTAAATTAAAAAAAAAATACTACTTTACAGCTTTCAGACTTTTACTGTATAATAAAGTCAACACATTATTTTGCACAACAAGATGTATTTATTCCAAAGGTTACAAGGTATAAACTATGGACCACATGGGATTAGATGTTGCAACTCTTTTGCATTCCCCATAAAACAGACATGTTTGCACAAAGCTCTACAAGAATACGCATTTGACACAGTTTATATTCATTCATTCCCCACATTTTACAAAACTCACTACACATACTCTGCATGAAAAGTATTTAGAAAAGTTGAAGTTTTGATGATAATTATGTAGTTACTAATCCAATACAGCAGACTTTCCCTAAAGTTTTAAACTGTAAGTGTGCCCTAGTCCACAAAACAAGTACATTTAAGATCAATTTGTTTGCCAAGTCAGCTCCATTCCTTCCAAAATGGCAACCATCAAGCAGGCAGGCAGACTCTGTGGATTAAACCAAGTTATAAACAGAGAGGGGACAAAACAATATCCATAAAGGAACACAGCTTAAATACAGAACACCCCCACATATCCTTAAACTAAATAGACCATTCTAAGTGACTTCCCCTACACAGGAGCACCATCATCATAGCAACGAGACACCAAAGTGGGTTAGACAGTTTTGTTATGAGCTCGTTGAGTCATACAATTTCCAAAAAATTCTTAATAAAAAAGTGTATTTGTTTCACTACATTATTGTCCCTGTGAAAAAAAAATGGCAAATGTCCAGAGATTTTATGACAAAAAAAATTTCCTGAGTTTTCTTTAATAGTTGCAAATACAATTATGTTGTATCTGAAACACATAAATGTTATATGAAATAGCATAAGCATTAAGCTCTGCAAAAATAAGTGTTTATTTTGGCAAAAAAAATGAAGTTCTCTCTTATGCACTAACCATGGGTATCGTTTGTCCTGCAAAATCTCACATTTCTACTTTGTGCATTTAAAAAGGTGGCAACTCTAACTAATATTCACTTAGAAAGCTAACAGAACAGGAGAATTTATAACAGTCTGTAACTGTAATGATTTGAATTATGTATTGACTATAACCCTCACTCATTCTGCCACAGATTCTCAAATTTATGAGGTACAACCCAAAATTTACAGGCAAAACCAAGGACACTTGAGAGGTTATGTTACTTAGAACACTGATTCAGTTGCTGCTAAAGAATGTGCGGATATTGCTGCACTTTGCCACTCAAAGCCATAAAGAGGTACTGCGCGTTTCAATATTTAACAGTTAGTATGCCTGAATACACCCTTGAATGTGAGACAGGACTAGTATAAGCACTAGTCCCCCAGCACTTAAGTCAGAACTTTTGCATCTCTACCTACTACAAGAAACAGATATGACAGAGCTTTTAGTGAAGGCAGTATGAGGTTAAACAGTAACATTATTACACCCAATAAACTTTTCTGCTTCAGCTCCCTTTCACCTTTACTGACGTCACAGTAGGCACAGGGGTTAATCTAGGAGTCAGAACAATTCCTCACCCATACAAAAGGCTGATTGTGGCTATATCCTTTCAGTTATCTTACCTCAAGTCCCTAGATAAGGATGTCAAAACCATGTTGCTCAGTGAAAGGACAGAGACGGAAGGTTAAATTTACAAGATAATGACTAAAGGGGGCACTTCCTCCAACAACTTGGGCTCCTTCAATCAAGCAGTCTTTGGCCACCCACAGCAATGTGCGAGTCCAAATGATGAATGGACCCTGGTATCAGGTAGCGTGGGAGCAAAGCCTGGGACAGAGTGACTGGTGTTTGCATTTTCTTTGCATGGCTACTGCTTAGTTTTCAGGAGATGACTGCTGATTTATTGGCCTCATTATTTTTCTTCTCCAAGCTCTGCCCTTTGCACACATCTGGCTGTTTTGATCAGCGTCATGGGTAATAGTAGGCTAGCTGCCCTTGCAGACCATTTTAAACCTAACCAATTTCCCTTTCAAAGGGGAGAATCAAATCCTGTGTCTGAGATAAACACTTTAACCATTATGCCAACCCCAACCTCATGCTTAAGCAATTTAGGTTTTAATAGACATCTAATCCTAACCTTTACTGACTCAATAAATTCACGGCTATTTCATTCCCAATACAAGGGTGTGTCTGCTGTAATTGGGCAAATACAGTACAAGCATGTTTTATTTCCATCCTAAGACAATTACAACTGAAAGAACTACATACACACAAAGTTGTGCGCATGTGTACATATGTATAGGTAATGCAACAACGCACATATACACATTCTGTATGGCAGAATAGCATGTACAATTCTATACACATACCACCACTGAAAGTAGAACTGGTGCCCTCAACAGCGCTACAGGAATTAAAAAAAATGTCAAAGTCATATGCAACGCGTTTATCTACATCAACCATTTATTCTACTACACATACTTTCACTTCACATTACAAAGTGCCTTAAACACCCAAGATTACAAGGATATTAATATGCAATCGCACACATCTAATTCATCCATCCTGTAAAAATCACACCTGTTGAATTATTCAACTACCACACCTCCACAGTTTAGGACAGTATAAAAAAATCTGCAATTTCAGCCTATGACACACTGACACGGACTCAAACAACCTTAAAACGCATACAATACTTAGTACTCTACAACTCCCAGCAGGTTGCTTCCACGTAAAAGTAAATGCATACTTGCCTTCTCAAACAGTGCAGCACCCCCAAAGCACATTTCAAGGAGCAACTGATCAAGCTATATTTCAAAAGCAGGATTCGCGGCTGCAGACTTTTTCAAATAGAGGGGAGGGGGCATGCGTGTTATTTACTATGGTTATTGTGATTACTACCACTATACAGGAAACAGGACTTAGATGGGGATTTGAGCTCTAGCTCCCCTCTCATCAATAAGCAAATCTTCCTACCTGTTGCCCTCTTTCCAGAGGATTTCTACCGATTTGGCTTCATGGTATGGAAGCTTTGTGCTACAGTTTCTTTGGAAAACACAAAGAACAAGCCCCGCTCTGTGCCATTAGTCCCAAATTGAGGATATTCTGGAACTGCAAACCAGTTTTGCAGTACAACCCTACACAGTGTTATATAATATTGGAACAAACACCTGCCCTTTCTTCCCAGCCTTTGCTCTACAGGTATAAATGGGAGCGTGTCAAAAGTCAAAAGAATTAGCACATAACCTTAGCAGATCACTTGTAGCAGTAGTTATAAACTTTGTCCATCTAGTTTTTATTTTAAAATTGAACAAGCTTGCCTTCCGACAACAGCTTACACAACGATTCCTGTCAGCTGTCACCAACGTGCCTAAATTACAAGAGGAGATGCAGTTGGAGGAGGACCGTTATGTTATAAAAAAAAAAAATCATCATCTGACACCAACCTCCAATCACATCTCCGATGTACTTGGCGCATTGGTGACAGGATTCTTCAGGAAAGATGCACCTGATTTTCCAAAAAAAAAAAAAAGAAGAAGAAGAAGAAAGTTTTAAAAGGGGCCGGCGCGAAAGAAGAAAGTTGAAAAAGGGGCCGGCACATGCCCCTGCGCCCATGCCTAAATCCGCTACTGACATATATATATATATATATATATATATATATATATGTCTACTTCTAGTGAACAAAAACTAATTTTATCAAAGATTAGAAAGCAGACACCCACTTTCATGAAAGTGCACTTAACCGAAAGTGCACTTTAGCAAAGGCCACTTAACTGAATCACAGTACAGCGGGGATAAGGAAATATATCTTTTTCCCCACTGTAGTGCAATCTCAGAGTTAGTATATATAAGTAGCAGGGGTGAGGGGGGCACAGCACCCCACGTGGGGGTGCAAGGGGGCTTGCCCCCCTAAAAAATGTATTCTTCTTTGCCGGACATATCTCCAAGATCGCACTGCAGTAGGGAAAAGAATATATTTCCTTATCCCTGCAGTACCATGATTCGGTTAAGTGACTTTTGCAAGAGTCTATATTAGATAATCGAACTTTCAAAAGTTCGAGTGTCATATGGTCGACACCATATGATCGAATTTTTGAAAGTTTGAACATTTTGACGGAGATCTCTTTACAGAGTGGAATGTAGTGCAATCTCGGAATTGGTATATTTAAAGAGCAGGGGGTGTGGTGGATGTTAAAATGTTCAGGAAGGTTATTTGTGTAGTTTATTATTTTTTTTATTAGATATTCAAACTTTTAAAAGTTCAATCATATGGTGTTGACCATATGACAGTCGAACTTTTGAAAGTTCGATTATCTAATATAGACCCCTTTTCTGAAAGTGCACTTTCTACTTTCTAATCTTCAGAAAAATTAGTTTTTGTTGATTAGAAGTAGACCTATATATATATATATATATATATATATGTATATATATATATATATATATATATGTACACACACACACACACACACACACACATATATATATATATATATATATATATATATATATATATATATATATAATCTATATAAAATGGGGGACCTAATTTCAAAAAAAGTATTCTACCTACCCCAACCTGATTTCCCCTAATGCCTTTCTGCCATATACTCCTTTCTTCTATCTTCTGTTGTTAAATCTCTTTTCTTACTTTCCTGTACTTCCTTTTTACCCCTTTCAAGGAACCGGTAAGATGCTCAGTTAGCCGGACATCAATTGCACCAACTGGCAAGTCTTTTCCATCTCTTGTACATTGTTGCTGTGTAGCACATAGTGTCAGTTTGACACAGCAGTCTATTACTCCCCCTACCTGCTATTGCTGTTATACACATTCTTACAAGAATTTTGCAAAGAGCATGCAAGACTGCGTCTATGCCTGGGTCTATATTAGATAATTCATCTTTCAAAAGTTCGACTGTCATATGGTCGACACCATATAATTGAACTTTTAAAAGTTCAAATATCTAATAAAAAAAATAAACTACGCAAATAACCTACTTGAACGTTTTTAGCAGGGGGGCAAGCTCTCATTCACCCCACACCCCCGCTCTTTAAATATACCAACTCCGAGACTGCACTACAGTGCATAAAAGGGAAATCTTCCCATTCCGTGCTGTACGGAGATCTCTGTTAAAACGTTCGAACTTTCAAAAATTCAATCACATGGTGTCGCCCATATGACACTCGAACTTTTGAAAGTTCAATTACCTAACATAGACCCACTATGCCCTTCTATGTGTACCTCAGTGCTGGCATTGTGCTTCACTTATAATTTTTCCCTTCTGCCTCATATACCTCCCAGAAATGTAGCCATCTGCCTTCTGAGCCAATATGACCTTGCTTAGTTATTCATGTCTGTTTTGTAGACCAGTACATTTTTTCTATGTGATGCAAGCCAGGCACTGCCCTGAAGAGCATCTCTATAAAGTCTGGTCGTAGGCCTTAAAAAATTTTCTTATAAGTGAGAAGAATTTAGAAAAAGAAATAGACCCAGGCCATGCCTGCAAATAGTCATTTGTAAGCAGTGACTCCCCCTGTAAAAAAGAATCAAATAAAAATGTAATATGGACAAGACTACGCTGAATTTAACAAACACTGTTAACGTAAATGAATTAAAAATGTTGTTGTCAAAAGTATTTAAACAGACGTAAACCAGTGTTAATGTTTATTATTTGTAATGTTCTTGGAAATATTAATAAATACTTTTCTAAATTAAAAATGGCTTGTACAGGTTTACAGCAGAAGAAAATGTATTAAGGAAAATCAGTAGCAGCTAGAGTTCTTATAAGGGAAAAAGATTAATCATTAATCATATATGCTACAATTATAACATTAAACGATTAACAGTTACCCAAATCCAAATGGTACAGTACCTGTTATATAAAGGTCCTTAATAAGATCTTAACACTTCTAAAAGGGATGTTAAACAGAATATTATGACTGTTACATATTCTAGGGTTATAAATGAAGACCTGAAAGATTAAAGGACAGGTTTACTATGCCAAATGTTAACCTATAACAATGTCCAGGAAGAGGTGGACCTATATGGATAGTCTTAAGACCTGGGATTATACCTCTTAACCGCCCCAGATTTTGCCTCATACTTGCCTGTTCATCATATTTTTTTATTTTCTTATAAATCACTAAGGATTAATCATCAGTCAATATTGTCAGACAGAATTTCATATGTCGTGTTATTCCAAAAATTCATGTTGGTGCAAAAACTGTTGTTCTATTAAATTTTTAAATGAATTGGAGTAATATTTTAAAATTGCCCCTGGTGTTCTGGCTTTGTCCCCTCATTATTTTTGGCTTTGCTTAGAATTCTTGAGTAAAGGAGTTGAGAAGCATGCAGCCCTGGAAATAAGGACGTACGAATTTCAGTGCCCCCGTGTTTAGGAGATGGCAAGTTATACACAGAAATCTTAATGAATCTGGTGTGCCAAACAAACTTTTTTATGAGTTTCACTAAGCATATCCCCCATCTTCTTTCACTCTCTCACCCACCTCTCCCATGATGCCCCACACCATTTAAACCCCCTTTCAATGTTTTGGCTTTCTCTCTTTTTCCTTTCTAATCCCTAACTCCCTACACTCACGGTTCTGGTGGTGCTATCTTGAAACATGGATTTCCACACTGACCTGTGTAATTTGTTGCACAACAGGTACCAAACCTATTTTATTTGCACTATCATAGTAGTCTGTTTCTCCTGTTGTTTATTTTTCATTTATTATTTGTGCTTAAGCGTACCTATACTGCCTGTCCTTTATATGGTGCTGTTAGGATGCTACTGTATATAAAGTACTGCTAGGGCACTAAACATATACAAAGTGCTGCCAGGAATTTCATACAGTGTTTTCTTTTTTTCTTTTTTCCAGTTTTCAATTTTTGCTACCTTTTTGTGAGACAACCCATGCGCTTGCTGCAAAAGAGGTGCCGCCAGTTCGATTTTGCTATCTTTGTTTTGAGATAATCCCAAGCGTCTACTGTAAAATTAAGTGCTGTTACATTTGTCACTGCATATAAGATGCTGCTCGATTTCAAAGTCAGTGTAGTCACATTTAACTTCACCCAGCTCTATGCACTTTTGTTGTCTGCTTTATATGGGCTTGTTAATAACACTGACAAATTAAGTTAGTCCACTTTTCCCCTGATCTTTGTGATCTGCACTGTTTACTAAGACAAAGCTGCAGTCAAAGAGAGGACAGTTGGAGTGCGCTTTGACTTTGTAATTGAACTTAGCACCTTTTCCATTCTGATGTCCTAGTCCACACCCTCCGTACTACATGCATTCCCAAACTCCTTAAAGAAATAGAATGCCTGAATTGCATTTTGTACCTGTTTTGACCTTACTGTTTTCTCTCAAATCTTGGTGTTTCATCAACCCCAAGGTCCATGCTACTTCTTTGACTGGGAATGCATTAATAATAGCTAAATGAATATACACCTAAGACCACTTATTACCCGAACATGCTTTTCCGGATACACTAGCGTATTCCACATTAGTAGAGCTAATACTGAGCATTGAGCAGGCTCTTCTTGTACAGGCATGAGTAGCTTTATCCCCCTGAACTGACATACCGAATATTGCTAATGCCTATCGATGTGCTAGTTACATAGATTCATAGGTAGGTACTAGGCTATTGGCCCTAGGGCCTATATAAACCTAGCCAAAAAG